>NC_081409.1:706732096-707032096 GCF_030272615.1 Cryptomeria japonica | reverse complement strand
TTTAGGATCATTAGAATTCATAATAGTAGTCATTAAAGCATAATTACAATAATTAACTCTCCTAGCTTGAAGTCTATCCATTCTAGCTAAGTATTCATCACTATCTTGAATTAAAGATTTAAACCATTTAGGTCTTCTTTTAGAAGTAATGGATTCATCACTAGAAGAAGAGTCATGAGGAGTAGAGTTATTATTATCATCATCACTATCACTAGAAGGAATAGAAAGGGATGCATTAGGAGTAGGGTTAAGAGAAGGAGGTTGGTCCTCCACAAGCACAACTTTGGTTTGACCAAGGTCATCATCCTTCACTTTAGAACAATCATGAATGCCTTTTTCTGCAATACAAACATCTCTTGCAACTTTTACCTTGTTAGTAATAGGATTGTAAACTCTATAACCTTTAGTATTTTCATCATAACCAACAAAAATAAAAGGAGAAGATTTAGCATCTAATTTTTTTCTTTTCTCCTTAGGTTTGTGAACATAAGCTATGGAACCAAAAATTCTTAAATTCTGCAAATTAGGCTTTCTACCAGACCAAGCTTCTTCAAGAGTTTTATCCTTTAAGGCTTTGGTAGGTGTTCTATTAATTAAATATGTTGCACAAGCCATAGCTTCAGCCCAAAACTTGTAATCCATATTTTTAGCATGCAATAAACATCTAGCCATTTCAACAATTGTCCTATGCTTCCGTTCTGCCACACCATTTTGTTGTGGTGTATAAGGAACGGTAAGCTCATGTTTAATTCCAAAAGATTTTAAATAAGCATTAAATGCATTATTGACATATTCTCTTCCATTGTCAGTACGAAGAATCTTAATTTTAGAACCAGATTGCCTTTCTACAAACATATGAAATTCAGTAAACACATCAAGCACTTGATCCTTACTATGAAGGAAATATATCCATGTTCTCCTTGAAAAATCATCAACAAAGGTAAGTGCATACCTTGAACCTTGGATGGAGGGATTCTCCATGGGACCCAAGAGATCACTATGAACGAGGTGCAATTTAGTGTATGCCCTCCAAGATTGACCATGAGGAAAGGGTTCCCTATGCATCTTACCACTCATGCAACCATTGCAAACAATTTGAGAAGGAACAATACTAGGCAATCCATCAACCATATTTGCTTTTTGCATCAATGAAATATAATCAGAATTGAGATGGCCAAGTCTTTCATGCCATATAGTAAAATCAACAGTAGTAAGCAAAGAATACTTTGGAGGAGCAAATTCATAGAACTTGAATAAGTTATCACTATCCATTTTAGCAGTAGCAATAACATGATTAGTGTTTGGATCAATGATATAACATATGCCCCTATAAAAGTTAATCTTATAATCTTGACAAAGTTTAGGAACTGAAATCAAATTTGATTTTAATTCAGGAACATAAAGAACATCATGTAATTTCCCATTAGGAACATTCACATCACCAATAGCTTCAACTTTACAACTATGATTATTAGCTAATTGAACAGGAATATTAGAAGTATCGGGATGCAAAGATTCAAAACATTCTTTATGAGAAGTAACATGTTGAGATGCACCAGAATCAATAATCCACTCAAGTGGTTGAGAAACATTATAAGTACATGTAAATGCATGACGAGATGAATTACCATTATTATTATTACCCTTCTTATAATGAGGTTTATGTTGATTATTTTGATTATTTTGATTCATGGGCTTTTTACCATTTTGTTTCTTAAAACAATTATTAGTAATATGTCCATCTTTCCCACAATATGTGCAATGGGGTCTTGTTTGAGAATTATTCCTTTGATTATTGTGATTATTATTATGATTATTATTATGAGAATTATTATGATAGGATTTAGAATGAGATTGATAATTAGAAGATTTGTGATTGTTATGATGATTATTATTATGATTATGATTATGTTTATTATTATTGGATCTAAAGTTATTATTATGATTTTGATTTTTAGACATAAAAGCATGTTCGCTACTTTTAAGAGTACCAAATTGAATTAATTTAGCTTCCTCTTATCGCAATAAATTACGAAAAATATCATATGTTAATTGAGTAGCTAAGCTAGGAATAGCAAGTTGAGCATGAATATTTGTAATAAATTGTTGAAATTGACGAGGAAGACATTTTTTAAGAATAAGATGAATTAAACGTAAATCAACAAGAGTGACTCCTAAACTAGTTAATTGACTATTAACAGAATCAAACTTTAATAAGAATTCATCCACAGTTTTAAAATCTGTATATCTTAGATCTTCAAGTTGATCTTGAAGTTGAATTTTTCGGGATTCATTTGAGCTATCATAAGTTGTTTTTAAAATTTCCCAAGCTTCATGTGCTTTTGTGCAATTTCCAATTAAAACATACAAATCAGGAACCATTGAAATACCAATTAAACCAAGTGCTTCCTCATTTTGAGCCTTCCATCTATCTAGGTCGGCTTGAGGAGCAGATGTAGTGGGTTCAAATGTTTTATCAGTCACAACATCCAAAAGGTGTTTGAAACGAAAAATAAACGAGATATGTGTTTTCCAAGAATGATAATTGGAACTATTTAATTTAATTTCTGGAATTAATGTAGACATGATAGCAAAATAATAGTTTGTAAAAAAAAATTAGCCCTTTGATTAAAAAAAAATAAAAATTAACCTCCTTGATTTAAAAATAAACCAGATTGGATTAACAAAATTTTTATTTTTTATTTTTATTTTTTAAAATAACAAAATATTTAAAAATATTTATGAAAGAAGAATAAAATATTAATTTGAAATTTGTAATAATAAATTTCAAAACTTAAATTTTAGTTAAAAAAACTTTATTAAAAAAACTTTAAATTTTTAATTAAAAAGAAACTATTTATATAAAAAAGGTTTATATAATTAAAAAAAATTGTTTTTAAAAAAAAAAAAAATTGATTTAAACAATTGTAAGTCTAAATAACAAAATAAAACTATTGTATTTTAAAAGCTTTATTAAAAAAACTTTATTCAAAAAAACTTTAATTTATTTTAAATGTAAAAAAACTTGATAACTAATTTTGTTTAACGTTATTAATCTTTATATATAGACTATTTAAACTTTTTTTTAAAAAGAAATAATACAAGTTTAATAAAATTTAATATTAAACTAAACTTGATTTAAATAAAATAAGTTTTTAAAAAACTTTTAAACTTGCCAGATGATTGCAGAGACGTTAAATGACAAAAAAATTATGAAGCAAGCAGGTAATAATGATTTGCAGGGAATACACAGAAGTTGCAGACCACAGAAGTTTCAAGGAAGTTTACAAATTACAAAAGGGAGGAGTAAACAAATAACGCACAGATAAAATGCAATTAACCAATGATATCCAATTAACCACTTTTCTCCAAAATAACGCATAGATAAAATGCAGGCCAATCAAAAGATTAACCCAAAGATACGTTTCGAAACAATCATGCGTAAGTTTTGTTAGGGCTTTCAGGAATCTTCCTGGAGTTGAGGTTGCTTGCGTGGACAGATTGAGTTATTAAAATATAAAGTGGAGAAGACTGCAGTAACGTTCACATGTACGCTGGGAGCTCACCTTACGTCTGCATCTAGAGGGGTACGATGGCGAGGTGCTTCCGCTATTAAATGTTTAGCAGCCGAGGAAGGTCCCCGGGCCAATTTGCAGAGATTGCAAGCTCGAAAGAGCAGATCTTCACTTTGAAGTGATCTGATATTGCTGAGGGATTTTGTCACACGGTGTACGGGGGTCACTGGCTTTGAGAGATTTAGGATGATAGAGGGCAGGTCCAAGAGGTGGTAATGTTGGGAGAAAGTAGGCCTTGGAGGGGAGGGGAGATTAGGAATGCATTCGGAATGCCTGCATTAAGTTCAGAAGTAGGGCTCACACTCAAAGGCTGAGCTCAAATGAAGCCAATCTTAGAGTCTAAGGGTGTAAAGGCATATGCTGTCTGTCCCTTAATGATAAACTTATGCAGGTCCTATCCTCACGCAAACCTCAAAGGCTTAAATAATTCTTGTTGATGAGTTTCAAAAAATGAATACAGTGTTTAAAAAAAAATACTGTAATTTCTTTAGCAGACCTCTTTGTACTATTCAGAATAAATGAATATAGTGAACTAAAACACAACACCCATCAAAATTATTTAAATATGCGATTTACTGGAAGATTACACGCATGTGTTGGTGAACTTGTGTTTCTGAATAAAATGTATTCACTTATTCACACAGACTGATTTCTCTGTGCATGATCAAAATATCTCACAAAAACAAACTTCCAGAGAGAAATAAAATGTAAGATTTATTATTTAAAGTAAACCAGGTTGAAATAAGCACAAACATAAAAGAGCAATAGATATTAAAAAAATTAGTATTCTGTGAATGAGGTTAGAAAATGAGAAAATTTGATAACAAAATCCTGCAAGGAAGCTTAAATTTCCTTTTTTTTAATCAAAAAAGCTTGCAAGTAAACAAAATGTGAGAACCTGCAATATGAATTAGAGAAACAACTTTATGATGAAACTGTTTTGGCGGCAAGCCTTCCAAAACAAATGAATATGAAATCTAAAGTATGCAGGAAAAGAAGTTAGCACTGGAGTTTTGGCGGCAAGCCTTCCAAAACTTTAAAAATAATTAAATTTAAACTAGAGAGAAGGAACTTTGGCGGCAAGCCTTCCAAAGCCCGTTTTTAAAAAAAAAACTAACTAGAATAGGAGATTAAACCTGCAAGCAAACTTGTTAACAAGTTTGAAAAAAAGTTAAAAATCTGAAACCAAAAACCTGCACAATAGAAAATATTAGTAAAAGAACTTCTTCTCCTCTCAAAAATGCCTCCAACAAGGTGAACTCCACAGAATGGTAACCTTCATCAATGTTAACTTAAAACAAGGATTAGAAACCTGCTCTGATACCATGAAAGGAAATAAAAGAGCAAGGAAAGGAAAATTAATCCAAGAAAGTTTATGATGAAGTAATTGTTACCATGAGAAAAGCAAAGACCTTAGAGCATCACCCAAATGTGAAGAAGGAGGCACAAGAAATTTTGAAAGGGGAAAAGCAAAGAAAAACCCCTTGTGATATTATGAATGAGGCAATGCCTAAAATGAGAGAGAGAGAGAGAGAGCAAGAAGCTCTTTACAATATTGTCATTAAGAAGAAATGAGAGAGAAGACATCTCTTAAGTAGAGATGAGGAGAGGAGTTACAAAGTAACTCCCAAATCTATGAATGCCACCATTCATAAAATGTGTGTGCCATGTGTCCACATCCTCTTATGGAGGAAATCTAATATTCCTTAATAAAGGAAAATAAAAGAAATGACTTGTCCTCACACATGTACTAGAGGACAAATTACATGTAGGAATTCCAAAGGAATATCCTAAACTAAATAAAAATAAACCTAGGCTAAGTAAAGATTAAATATTCTAACAGATTCATTCATGGGATCAAATTGTCTTTGATTGTATTAAACCATTTATTATGCATTCATTTAGTGTCAGTTATCCATTATCATTTTATTATCCTTTATCATTTATCATTGCATACATTCATTTATCTATTTCATTAGTTAAAAGGTGCATTCATCCATCCATTATTTGAGTATCTTATTTTACTTATTCTAGGATTCATTTACATTGCATTCATTATCCTTTTTTTGAAAATTGCATTAAGGTGGAGTTATTAAAAACATGAGTTACATTATCATCACATTATCATTTTTACTAAAACATATTTAAGCATTTAGAATCATAAATCCATTTGTTTCCAAAACACATTGGTTCATGTTATTTATATATCTATTATACATATGCATTCATTTAGACATTACCATATAAACATTTGTACTTTACATTTTGTTTATCCATATTACATTCATTTAAAAACATCTAGATGCATATTCATACATACATAATTTATTCATTACTTTAACATCATTACATATCATTATCTCATCATTACATCAAAATAGGAAACACCAAAATCTTGTTCCTCAATAATCATAAACATACATCATCATCATGGCATTACATACATTAAGCATTACATCAAAATAAAACATGCACACATGTATAAACCTGCATTCATATGTTAGTATCCAACTTCATACATCATCATAAAAACATGAATATAAGAAACATCTCATGAAATGCATATATGTACACATATCCATCTAAGCAATAACTCATCATCCTGCATAACCATCCATACATATCAAATGCATATCATCAAAATATGGGATCTCCTCATATATATCATCTCATATATAAGAGTGCAATAAAGTCCACAAAATCGGCTACCAAGAGCCATCCAAGATATAGTGCAAAAATAAATAATGATATAATACATATATGCAAAAATGGTCTCTCAAATGCCACTCTGGCCAGATGTTGTACCACCATCGCCGCCTGCTCCACCACTAGTACCCACACCATTTGATCTATCTCTCTGTGGAGGCCCCATCAAACCTCCACTAACTCCTACCCCCCTGACCTGTCTCTCTGTAGAGGACCCATCACACCCCCACTGCTCTGCATCCTCTGCGATCACTCTGATCTAGCCTATTGCATCTACGAATAGCTCAATGCTTGATGACTGGATGGTATCACCTACTCATATAACCCCTGCTAGTACTCAATCTCAGCCTGTGCTCACTGCATCTCCCTCATCACCTCCCCCATAGGCCCTTGTGCTCCTACTCCAATCCAGACTCTCTCCTGCAGCTCTGCTAATCTCTCCATGACACTATCCCTCTCCTGCAACACTACAGTCAGCTCCACCTCCCGTGAAAATAGCTGCACATCCCTAGCTACCACCTCCGCCTCCAACTCCTCCACCCGTGTATCAGATACCTCAAGACGAGACTACAAATGAACTATCAATCGCTCCCGCACATCTCCACCTGATCCCTCCCCGATATCCATAGCAGCCTCACCTATACCACCCTCTCTAGTAGCTCTCTCCCCTCTGTCCATCGGGATCTCCCTCTCCATACCTCTACCACCCAATCTCACTCCTCCCTGCATCAGCGGTCCCTGTGATATCCATAGTGGCAATCCACCTCTCCCTCTCCGTTTAATCTAAATCCCCAACCCACCACCTCCTGCACCCCCTCCTCCACCTCCTCCTCCCCCGTCTCCACCATCTCCTCTCCCTCCTCCACCTACCCTTGATCCTCGACCTCCTGCCCTCCCCCATCTCCATCCCCTCTCATCCTCAAAATCGGGCACCGACTCTGCTGGATCGGATATTCATAGAACTGGATGCGCTGCCCGGTACTGTGTGTACTCATCTGATACCCCTACATCCACGACCCTCGATCGTATGTTCCACGGTCTCTCCTGCAGCATCCGAAACTCCGCCAATGCCTAGTCATACGGCAGCACTGACCCCCATGCATATCTCTCCCGAATCACCCGTGCATACTCCCCTGATCCACTCGGCAGTCCCTGTTGCTGCCCAAACTACCTCATCACTCTCCCCGGCACTTGTCTCTCTACATGGTACGAGGTCCTCCCAATGAGGAATCAGGTCATAAATACATAGGGCAGTGCCTTTGCATCATCATCCCAAGGCTTGCACTCTAGGTATGGTCGCCATATGACTGCATCTAGATCATCTAATGCCCGCCACCACCACTCTAACTTCCCTAGGTGGGGCTGACTCATCATACCGCTATACATAAACATATACAGCTGATCCACTGTGCAAAACCTCAGACTCACTAGTCGAGTCACTGGTAGGTGCTCCCAGGCCCAAATATGAAGTAGCATCACTCCCACTGCTAGGGAACTCCTCCTCCGGTAAACCACCTCATGAAGCTCCTGATACAGGTGCACCAGCAAGCATGGCCCCCAAGCAAATCGGGTCCCCTTGGTAATCATCATCTCGATTACCTACCCCCACCCCACGGCCAAACCATGTGATCGCCTGTCTAGACACAAAAGTCCTCCCACAATGCTTGACACGACTGCTGGTAGAGGCTCGTATAATGCAGCTATCTCCTCCCATGCAATGGAGCCATCATAAATAAACACATCCTCATTAAAGAACCTCTGAACTGCAAGGGTCCCCCAGGATCTGTCATATGTCACTAACTCCCCCCGAATCGGAATACGTAGGATGCACCACACATCCTCCAGGGTCACTGTCATCTCCCCCTATGCTAGATGAAAGGTGCATGTCTTACTGTGCCACCGCTCTGCTAATGCCGTAATCAATTCGTGATTCATCCGAATCACAGGCATGTGCATCACCTCATATAAACCAGTCACAGCAATACAATCGATCTCCACCTCTGTCAACCGATCCCGCAACCCTTGTGTTGCCGGATGTCTCTCGCATAACTGCAACACGCCTAGATCCTCCTGCACATGGGCATCCATTAATCATCATCAGTTGTTTTGTTTTCAAACTTTCTTAAGTTTAAACCTCAGACTATCAACAGATACTTTGATCAAGTATCTTCGGGTCTCAATAGGTAAGCAATCATGGCAACCTAGACTTCAAACAGGCATTTATCCTAAGAAATGACTTAAGTCTCATCAGGCTACTATAGTTTAAAACAACTCCCACTTCACATCGCTATTTGTCCATCATTGGCATCGGGAGATTTTATTCATACAAACTGGGGCATCTGTTTATCCTAAAAACAAAAGCGCTATTTTACCAACAAAAGTGCTAGTTTATCAACAAATAGCGCTAAACCCCTAACAAAAGTGCTCAATAAGCTATCCAACAATGCTCAAACTCCAAAGGCACTAGAACAACCTCGCAATAGCGCTAATTCAAAGCAAAAGTGTTCAATTAAGCACTCAATAGCGCTTATTCATCAATAGCACCTAAACATGCATGCAATAGCGCTAAAACATTTTAACAGTGCTCAAACAATAGGCCAATAGCGCCATTGCGGCATAGTAGTGCTAGTTCATTGGACAATAGCACCAAAATGAAGTTTCAGTGCTATTGTTCCGACTCAACTTAGACTCAGCAAAAAACGTATCAAAAATGCATAAAAATTCAAAATTCAAATTTGCGTACCGCTGGTCCGTAGTTGTCTGGCCGCTGGAACCGACGAACTCGCTCAAATCAGTGCTCTGTAATAGGTATTGGCATCCTGACTGCTGCTCGCTCCTCCAAAATGTCACTATCAGAGCTCTGGTTTCACACTGGTCGCGGTAACAAATGATCCTGTTTTCACCCCTTTTTCCCTATTTAAACCCTTCGTAGTCACCGTAATTTTCCCCCGCTCACCGCCGTGGTCCCTGTAACCTTCCCGAGCCTCCCATTTCTCCACTTTACCACTGATTTCTTCTATTTTTTACCTGCATTACTAACTTCTCTTCTACCACCCTGCCAATTTTCATTCTTTTTTCGAGAGATCGCCCGATTTTTTGAAATTTTTCGGCCCATCTCTCGAGGGGGCATACCACCCATTAAATTTACATTTTATGGGGCATATTCTTCACACCTATTTTTCTTTCTTTGAAATGACGCGATAAACCACACCATCTCAAAGAGGGGCAAATGTAGTCACACAAATCTGTCCAGTTTAATTAAATGAATATTTGCTATTTATTTGATTAAAAATCCACTAGCCATCAGTTAATTAAATTAATATTTAATTAATTCATCTCCAAACATTCTTCTATTAATTAAATAAATTATTCAATTTATTTTAATTAATTCATTAAACCAAATTAACAAATCAATTAAATAAATAAAATCTATTTATTTAATAAAATCCCCCTCTTCCTCTTTTAAATAAATTAACATTTATTTAAATCATTAAAACCCCCCCACTTGCATTTTCCTACAAATGCAACTTGCACACATTTATTGAAATAAATTAATTTATTTTAAATAAAAATCCTATTTTCCCTCACCCACCAAATCCAATTGCAAATCTAATCCCCTTCTAGATTCTTCTAACCCCTTCCTAATTAGCCTAATCCATCCCCTAGTTATTGTCACATTCCTAAACAAAATGGAGTCACTTCTCAAAGACTTCAAAAGTCTTTGAAAAGCATTTACTGTTTTGTGTGTTCAACAATTTAACCTCCAAAGTCTTCCAAGACCACTAATGGCTCTTACATGACCATTAATGGCTCTTACATAACCATTTATAGTTATTTCAAACTTGTCCCCCCAAACATTTATTGCTTTGACCATATTTATCCCTCTTGTCTTTGCACAAGAGTTTATCCATTGGATAAAAACTTTATTCTTTGAATAAAGAGTTTATTCATTCAACTAACCTTGACCTTAACTCCCAAGGTCATGTCAAGCATTTAATGCTTATTCCCTCTCCTCTCAACCTATCTCACATTGACACATGTCATCCTGGGATTGGGTTGAAAGCCATCACATGGATTTGATATCATTCAATCCTGACCCTTGTTGAGATTGCTCAATCTCAACCATCCATTGCTCCATTTTTCCTATAAATAGAGCCCATTTTTTCATAATCCAGATCTTAAAAACGTGTATGCATTTAACCTATAGGCATTTTAGAGAGCATTTAGCATAGCAAACTAATATCTTGTTATTTTGGTTAAAATCAATCATTTTTAATAGCATCTAGTATTTTAGCTTTTCATTTTACATTTGGAGCAAAATACTCAAATCTCAATCCTCCATAAGCATCCATAGTGCAAAAAGCTATTGAGGGCTACACTACTTTGGAACTTGGAGAGGAGAGGAACAAGGGAGAAGGAACCAAGAGCATGTTAGGAGGCATTTGGAGATGCCTCATCATATTTTCTTATTTAGTTAAATATTCTTTCATGTTCTTAGTATCTCTTTTGATATGGTTGTTTAGATTAGCATTTGGTTAACTAACACTAACGATTTCTTGTGTCTTGTGTTGTTTGTCATTTGCTAACCTTGTCCATTTTGCAGTGCATCAATCATATTCTTCTAATTTCATATTTCCTCATAATCTTACTAATTATTCTATTTCTCATTCTTTCATCATTTAATCATTTTAACCATTTTCTAAATATTAATTAAATATTTATTATTTAATTAATTCTGATTAATTACCCAATTTAAATAATCTTTATTATTTAAATAAATTAATTCTCAATTTCTACCTCTAATCATCTAATCATTCAACCCTCTTCTAAATATTAATTAAATATTTATTATTTAATTAATTGTGATTTAATTCCTTTAATTTAAATAATCTTTATTATTTAATTAAATTCTATTTCTAAATAATTAAATAGTTTCTTTAAATTATTTAATTAAGCTAATTAATTCTTTTAGTTCTTCAAATTATAATTTCATTTAATTTATTAATTCTTCTAATTTCTTCCAAATTCAATTACATGTGCATGATTTCAAAAACCAAATTGAAAATCAAAGTCAAGTTCTAAATATATTCAAATGCTAAATTCAATTATTTGAATAAATCTCATGCAAAGATTAAATTGAAAATCTAAATCTAAATGCAAGCACATGCTAAATTAATTAATTCAATCAATTAATTAATTAAATCATTATCTCTCCAATCTTTGTTTCCATCTTTTAGTTAGCTTTTTCTAAATAAAGCTTTCTTTGTCATCTTCTTTATTTCCTCCAATCATCCTTTTTCTTCCTTCAATTAGCTTTTTCTCAATCAGTTAACTCAATTAATCTATTCAATCCATTCTATTTTACTCCTACAATCAACAGTTCAACTATCAATCACCATGTGAGCTCACCCGAGTTCCACCTCTTGATCAATTTGTTCCACCTTTCAATCAATCTCATCCAAAAATCTATAAATTGAGCATTCAATCTCCAATTTCTTTGAATCACGAACTTTGAATTTTTGTGTCACTTGCAGGTTGCCAGCACAATATCTGAGAGCCATCATACCACAGAGAAGAGAAGAGTAATGGAAGCTATATGTGATCTTGGAATAGGGAGTTTCATTGAATGATTTTAATTCCTATTTGTTTGATATTGCATTATTTCATTGTTTGTTTGTTAGAATTCTTTGATTAGATAGGGATTCATGATTTTCCTTTGATTCCAATTGATATATTGTTATTAAGATGAATTTTATTAGATGACACTGTCTATCTACTGATTCACCCCCCCCCCCCCACCCCTTCTTAGTAGTTGACCCGATCATTATTGATTCATCATATTACCAAATCCTTCTTCTAATAATAACTTTTTTCCTCATTCTTAAAAAAATACTCCTACACCTATTGATGATCAAGAAAAATTAGCTACTAGAATCTTTTGGAAATTGAAGTATGACAAGAATGTTGTTTTTCCTTTTGTGAAATTTAGCACTAAGAATAAAGAAGGAAGCGGATATTTTCTTTTTCATCATGGTGGTTTTCATTCTCTTGGAAAGTGTAAAGCATTTAAGGAATTTGTTGAAGAACCATATGATCATGCTCGTATATGTCTTTCAACAGATCTTGCTCTCTTTCTTGGTGAAAAGGTAGTGCCTTAACACTCCTTTTCTGCTCATTTTTCTGCTCACCCTATGACACAAGTAATTAACTTAATTGGGGGTTGTTTATCATTAGAGGTGGTTCTTTTTCAATTTCAGACATCTTGGGGTAGCAAAATTATTCTATCTTACTTTTATCCTACCTTTTATCTTTAAAGCTTCACCATTTTATTCATGGATTGTATTATCCATAACTTGACATCCTTTATTGTATAGAGTTATCCTTCATGCAAGTACACATGTGTCCCTTGTTAGGACCTATTCTTTGCTTCAAATGACATGTTTCTTATGAATACTCTCTCCTAAGGAAATGTGTGATTCTTCCCCCTAATATATCCTTGTCTTCCTGCTTGGGGGGCAAGGATGGCTTTTCCCTCTCTCTTTCTATCTAAAATATCACTATTACCTTTAGGGGTTTCATTTTTCATGTATTGATATCCTTTCTTGCATAGAATGATATGTCCCTTATGATTAATCCCTCTTTAGGCGAATATGTGATCTTTCTTTCTCTCTCTTTAGAAATTACCTCTTCTTTAGAATTGCAATTTACATATATTAATGTCTTTTCTTATATTGGATACTCATTCATGTGAGTATATTGTGCATTTTCTTATTTATAATCTCTCCTTAGAAGTTGTGTAATTCTTCTTATTGTCCTTACACTTAGGGGGTGATTTCTTTCTCTCTTACCCTCTTTAAGGATCTACTTTTCCTTTGTTGAGTGGTGTTTGTTTCATGATTTGGTGTCATTTCCTTGTGAGAAGTTGTTGTTTACTCAAGGATTATCTCTTATGCAAGAGGTGTATGCCCTTGGATACAACCTCTTCTTCATTTGGCAATGTACATCTATTATAAACTTAAACCCACTCTCATTGCTTCAAAAGTGTGTCATTCTTTATCAAGTATCTCTTTCACCTAGCAATAGGGGGAAGATATGCATTCTTGTTCCCCCTCCTTTCATTTGGTAGAAGATTTTATATTTGTTCAATAAACTCCTCTTGGAGGTAGATGTATTTTGAGAAAATATCTCTTCTCCTCCAGGGATCTCCTTTACACTTGTTAGAAGATATCTCTTTTTCAACTATTCTATCCTTGCTTGAAGAGTATTCCCTCTTTAGCTTTGATTTATGACATTGTTGCCTAAAGGATATCTCATTGGTGTTGAAGGTAGGTATCCTTGTCTCTAAGATTATTTAAGACATCAACATAGGGCTATGGTGACATCTTAAGGGAGGTCACCCACATCACTTCCTTTGTACCATATTGTACCATATTTTTTCATATCTTAAATGGGGTGTTCATTCTCGAAGCTAGAGGAAACAAACTCTTACACTAGATGCTTCACACCCAAAACCAAAAGAATAATTTGATATATGTCTTAGATGGGGTTATAGATCACCAAAACCAAAGAAAAACTCTTACATAGGATGTCCTGAAAACTAGGCATGTATTTGTCATTTGCCTCTTGGCATTTACACATTCACCTCTTGGCATTCACACACACACTCACCTCTTAGAATTCAAACATTTGCCTCTTGGTATTTGCACACACATTCACCTCTTGTAATTTACACAATCACCTCTTATCATTTACATTTACATTACATGTCTTAAACAAGTTGATGAACACTAAAAAATGGGGTGCTTCATACTTGAAACCAGACATCAGTTGCACACATGCACGAGGATGAGTGGAACTAGCAGAATAGGGCTAGACTATTCCTACTCTCCTCCCCAACATGAATCACTAGATGCAAACATCTGCCTAGGTGAGGTATCTATGTCCTCTCTCATCATTCTCCTCATGGATCACCTAGATAAACACGTGTGTATTCATGCTCTCTTTTTTTTTTTCCTCATGAACTTGTAGCTTTAATATTGATAGTTCATGGATGATTCTTGATTTTCTCTATTATGTGATAACTTGTGTTCATGAGATGGCATTATTCAAGAATGATATTAGTTGTTGAGACATTTTGATATCAATCTCTCTTTGGCTAGTTGACTTGAGGTCTTGTTTTAGGTCTTTAGCTTTTATCATGTGTCTTTTTCCTTTGTCTATTGTTTTGGTCATTGTTTGCCTTTTTATTTTTTTGTGCCCTTGCATATGATCGAGTGAGTTAAGATCCTAAGATTGGGGGCCTAGTTCCTCATAATTAGTGATGTCTTATACTCCTTGTGATTTTTCTCCGCATTCTTCATATTCATCTACTTTACTATGAGTATTTGTGTAACCTCATACTCCCACTAAAGTGGGGGCTAAATGTAGTGTCCTAAAATTACACCACTTTACAATTTTGACTGCATTTGGGGCCCTCACAGGTTTAGTTTTCACATCTCTATGCTCGATTATGCCTTTACCATGCAAATATGGCTTCATTTTTACTTTATTCACCACTTGGCCCCTTAATTTGGCCCCAAAATAGGGTAGGACCAGGGTGTGGCACTTTGGTCCTCAACGGGACCAGGGTGCTACACCTTGGTCCTCCTTAATTGGGCCCTGTTTTGGTCCCATCTTGTATCTTCAAAAGTGAGTGGGAAATCCCTCTCCGTGTCGATCTGTATCAAAAAATTAACATGTTTTTCAATGGGGAAGTATATAAAGAGGTTTCCCCCTCTCATTTTCATAATAACAAGACATCATAAGAGACAGGTAAACTTATAATCATCAAGCATTCCAACATTAAAGAATTCATCATCAAGCATTTCTAGAGGTCTTCAAGGTTGAATATTCTTCATTCATCAATTGTGGAGTATCATTACATCATTCATTTGCAAGCATGTGTGTGTGATTAGGGTTTTGTCATGTTCATGCCAATTCATAGAACATATGTAATTAGATTCAAGAAGGAAAGCATCATTATCAATCATTGTAGATCTAAGGTATATCCTTTCATCATCTATTTTAGTATTTAAAATATTTTAATCAAGGTTAATTCCTAAATTGGGGGTTGAATTAGGAAAGCCCCTATTCCCAACCTATTTCCCTTTTTTTTGTGTGCAAGAAATAGGTACATAGTTGTACTCTTTAGAATAGGCATTATTTGTATAAATGAATAAACTCTCTTTGGCATGCAAAAATGTAGGAAGACCAGGATGAGAGGCACATCGGTCTCAACATTTTTGGAGCTTTTTGGGGGATCAGATCTAAATCTACATATACTACTCAGATCCAGGTGCGTGTGAAAATTTGATGACTGTAGCTCATTGTTTCTGCATTTTTACCTTCATTTTTAGCACTTTATCTTAATTCAACATTTCAACTCATAAAAGTGGGTCAATTCATGCACACCTCCCCTAAATCCAATGAGTATTCAGTCCTTATCGTTCTTGATTTGGGATTGGATCTATTGGATTCATCCCTCTTTTGAATGTAATGTCAAATTAGTTGTTTTCATCCCTCTAATGATGGAAACCCTAATTTTTCACCATTACAGACTAGAAACTTGAAAAGGTTGGGGATCAATCAACATATGATTCTTTCCTTCCTTTGTAGAATGATGAATTGAAGAAACCTCACTAAGTTAAGAAATACAAGATTATGGGTGTTTTCCTGTATAAGATGTAGGAGATGGAATTACAACATATATAAGAGGAATAAAAGGGGTAGGAAGAAGTCCAAGTTCATGATGTAGAGGAGGAATATTCATGGGTGAAGGATCCTTAGGCATACTCAAGGCCAATATCCTTTCATGTTTGAATTTTCAATAAGATAAGAAGAGGAAATCTTTACAAGGTTGTAGAGGTTCATGTTTTTGAGCCAAAAATAATCAAGGGTGAAGTTTCCACATCTTGCTAAGGGCTGGTAAAGACTATGATTGATCATGATAATAAACCCACTGTGAGGGAACTTCAAACATTTATGGATGGTATAAGGGATAGATTTCATGGAATTAAGCTAATGATGTCCCAACATAACATGGAATTGGTTGGAGGTAGGGATAATAGAAAAGATAGCATCTAAGCAATTAGTACCAATTTTCATTAGGAAGGATGATGGAGCCTATAGTGGGATAATTAAAACAATCATGCATCGTAATCATAACATTAGGTTTATCATATGTGTCTTGATAAAAAAATTGTGTATAAATATTTTCTTTAGTAATATGTATTGGATCAATGAGCACTCCACATGAGAGTTGCAGTGCCTCTCCCTGATTTACCTTTCCTTTTTATGCATTTATAAACTATTTTGGTATAATATAGACTATCTTGTAGTGTTATATAAAAATGTTTATGGTTTAACTCATAATTCAAATTCTTCATTATGGATGCTAGACATATTATGCGTTCTTGTCATTAGGATTTCATGAGGATGATGATGATAATCATAGATAGTTATGATGATGGACTCTTATTTGATGATCTTTATGTGCTCATTTCATATGCATGAACTATATTTATGGTGATTTGATGATATCTTATGATGTACTAATCCTATCTCATGATTACTATTCTATGTGATGTTTTAATGTTATTATGTGTGACTATCTTTGTAAGGAGAGATGATGTCATATCACTCATTGTGAACATGATATGCCATCATGATTCTCTATCACATGCCTATTTAATATGATGTATATGTCATGTTTAGTCTTTGATGCAGGTTTATAGGTACCAGACATCGACTCCACCAGGCTTCACAAGTCTAAGTGTGTCCTATCTCAATGGCAAGTTGTCGAAGATGACATAATTTCCCTCACACCTAGGTCTAAGTTGAGCACCTTCTCGATTGCACCACAATGCAAGTTGAGGTTAGAGTTGATAGTTCTGATACTTAATGTAAGTAAAAATCCAATAGCCAACAAGATGAGAGGGGGAGGGGGGTGAAGCATACAAACTTAATCTTCCATAAAAATATCAGATTCAACCTCGGTAACATATACTTCAGTAATATAACCAAAACTTCTAAACATGCAAACTCAAAAGGATATAAACATCATAAACCTCATAACACCAGATTTAACGTGGAAACCCAAATAGGGAAAAAACACTATGGGATTTCGGACCCACTAAGAAATATACTCTTCTAGAGTATGCTCGGTTAAAAGCAAATCTTTTTAAAGATTACAAACACATTGCTAGATGTGACCCGGTTAAGGGATTTCCCTCAAATTTGTTAGGATCTTCACCTTGTTAGAAGTGACCTTGTTAAAGGATTTCAAACACTCAATCAGAATGTCACCTTGCTAGAGGGTTTTACAAATAAGACTATTAAGTCTACTTGGTTAAGAGATTTTCTGTCACTTTCACAAAATAACAGTAATTAAAATCTATCTGCAACTTCACATCTAAAATGCTAAAGCAGATTCTTATTTTCTCAATACAATCTATACATAGAACTAATCTTGTCCATCTATTGGGCTTTTATACTCTGTTATTCAAACAGGTCTTCAAGCTTCTGTGCTCAGTAATCACTATGTAGCATCCCTGTGCATACATTTTCCCGCATACATTGTTTATCAACAGCTCCCTATTTATAAACAATTAGCTAATCGCTTAATCTCCTTGATCACATTTCCCATGATCAATCATAGCCATCAGATCATCAATCTTGTCCAGGTTCAATGTATCCTTCGATCTGAAAAATGTTTTACCCCGCCTAGGAACTTGCATACATTTCTTTGAACTTGTGCTAGGGTAATGCGATTCAATCTACACTATAGATCTTCATGCCGATTTTCCTTTGCCATAGATTCATTAACAAACTTCATGCATGAAATACCAATCATTTAATCAGTTCCAGCTCATTAGCTTCCTTTGCATGTAACCATTTAATGTATTTTGTTACAGCTCGGTTACAACTTGGTAACAACTTGGTAAATACTAAACTTCACTTGGTAGACATTCCGCCTTCATTAACCGATAGCAATAACCTTAGGGTTTACCGACTAGGTTCCTTAGGATTTACCGACTAGGTTCTTTGCTCGGTAACATAGTATAGTATTAACCTTTCAATTTACAACATATGTATGATGTTAAAATAATATAAACATCATGATCTCATCATTGTCTGACTCGGTAATAGTTGCCCACTGAATACCTTATTCATCCCCTTATTCATCATATTCTATGCCTATATTCTTGCTTATTTTGATCACATTATCAAAATTTACATGATAAAACCTTTTATGCCATAACCAAGTATCATCTATCTTTGCATACAGACACTTGTTCCGAGTTGAGTCAAGGTGAAATGTATTACCTTTTGTTTGTGTCCCAAGAGTAGCTAACTTTCCATGCTTGTCATGAACTTTGACAATTCCTTTCTAAAATTCTATTTGGTAACCTATATTGTTTAGCTGTGCTACACTCAACAAATTGTATTTCAAACCTTCAACCCAATAAACATCATTGCATCTTTCATTATCAAGAAGTGTTATAGATCCTTTACCTCTTACTGGACATGGTGCATCATTACCAAATCTTACATAGCCTCCATCATAATCTTCTAACATAACAAACTTGTGTTTATCACCTGTCATGTGATGTGAGCATCCACTATCTATGATCCAAGAATCATTAGTATTTATGTGAGATATTAGGGATTTTTCTTCATACCTTTCTTCATCTGATCCATCTTTGATAGCCACATAAACTACTTCCTCTGTATCAGTTTCATCTGATTTATCATCATTGGATTCCTCATCGGCTATTAAGCATGTCTTTCTATCTCTTCTTTTGAAGTCTCGATGTCCTCTGTAATGATTATCTTTCTGTCTGTCATCTCGGTAATCTCTCTTTTCAGTAGAATCTTTGTCAGGACAGTTAGAAGCCATATGTCCTCTTTTATCACAATTGAAACATTTCAAAGGTAGTTTTCCTTTATACTTACCTTTGCCTCTCGATAACCTTCTGGCTAATAGTGCTTCAAACTCTTCCTGCTTTCTGATTTCCTCATACAGTTTGTGTACTTCTTCCATGTTCTTACGAAATCTTTCACTTGCTCCATTGTGATCTCCTTCAGAGTACTTATACTTTCTTTAATTGTAATCATTAGATTCATCGAGATGAAAAGAACTAAATGCAGATTCAACTTTATTTACCGAAGATCCACTGTTATCAAAGTTACTTAACTCAAATGCATGTAGCTTACCAATAGTAGCATCTAAAGAAACTGGCATATTAGGTACAGACCTCAATTCATTGATTGTAGAGACTTAGATTGCATAAGCTGGTAGAAAGGTTCTTAACAACTTACTTGTTATATCCTTTTCTTCAATAGTTCCACCTACTCCTTTGATTTGATTGACAATCTCCTTTAGTCTTGTACTGTACTGGGTTATGTTCTCACCTTCATTCACCCTCATAGATTCAAGTTGTCCTCTTAGACTATCTACTTTTTCTCTTTGACCATGTTCATCACCGCCATATACAGATATGAGCTTGTCCCACATTGCCTTTGCATCATTGCAGCCTTCTAGATCATTAAACTCTAAGTCGATCAATGCAAATGTTATTTCAATCATTGCTTGAATATGTTTTTGCTTTGCATTTATTTCTTCCATAGTCAATGGATAGGTGCTCGATGTGATGAAATCATTCTCTAGATAATATACAACATATTCTCCAACTCCTGATAGGTGTAGCTTCATCCGTTTCTGCCATGTAGAGAAACTTGACTTGTTCAGCTTCGGTGCATCCCTCTTATACATCTTTGGATCTTTGCCTCAAGTACCTTTAAACTTTTCTTCCAGAGTCCAAAGCTCTAATACCAATTGATAGTTTTGATACTTAATGTAAGTACAGATCCAATATCCAACAAGATGAGAGGGGGGGGTGAATCAAACAAACTTAATCTTCCATAAAAACATCAGAGTCAACCTCGGTAACATATACTTCAGTAATATAACCAAAACTGCTAAACATGCAAACTCAAAAGCATATAAACATCATAAACCTCATAACACTAGATTTAATGTGGAAACCCAAATAGGGAAAAACCACTATGGGATTTTGGACCCACTGAGAAAAATACTCTTCTAGAGTGTGCTCGGTTAAAAGCAAATCTTGTTAAATATTACAAACACATTGCTAGATGCGACCCAATTAAGGGATTTCCCTGAAATCTATTAGGATCTTCACCTTGTTAGAAGTGACCTTGTTAAATGATTTCAAACACTCAATCAGAATGTCACCTTGCTAGAGGGTTTTACAAATAAGACTGTTAAGTCTACTCGGTTAAGAGATTTTTTGTCACTTTCACAAAATAACAGTAATAAAAATCTATCTGCAACTTCACATCTAAAATGCTAAAGCAGATTCTTATTTTCTCAATACAATCTAGACATAGAACTAATCTTGTCCATCTGCTAGGCTTCTATACTCTATTATTCAAACAGGTCTTCAAGCTTCTGTGTTCAGTAATCACTATGTAGCATCCTTGTGCATACATTTTCTTGCATACATTGTTTATCAATAGCTCCCTATTTATAAACAATTAGCTAACCGCTTAATCTCCTTGATCACATTTCCCATGATCAATCATAGTCATCAGATCTTCAATCTTGTCTAGGTTCAATGTATCCTTCTATCTGAAAAATGTTTTACCCCGCCTAGGAACTTTCATACATTTCTTGGAACTTGTGCTAGGGTAATGCGGTTCAATCAGCACTGTAGATCTTCATGTTGATTTTCCTTTGCCATAGATTCATTAACAAACTTCATGCACGACATACCAATCATTTAATCAGTTCTAGCTCATCAACTTCCTTTGCATGTAACCATTTAATGTATTCTGTTACAGCTCGGTTAGAACTCGGTAACAACTCTGTAATTACTAAACTTCACTCGGTAGACATTCCGCCTTCATTAACCGATAGCGGTAACCTTAGGGTTTACTGACTAGGTTCTTTGCTTGGTAACATAGTATAGTATTAACCTTTCAATTTACAACATATGTATGATGTTAAAACAATCTAAACATCATGATCTCATCATTGTCTGACTCGGTAATAGTTGCCCATTGAATACCTTATTCATCCCCTTATTCATCATATTCTTTCTGTGTCTTTTACCGACATCCTTATACTCATCAAATCATACTTCTCAAGATATGGCAACATCATACTGAATTAGAAAATCAATTTCTTGACATCAATGACAAAATAATAATATTAAGAAAATAAATCATCCTTAATCAGTTATATCCATAATCATCAACAACCTTCTCAATATCCTTATTGAAATGCCAACAATCTCCCATTGTCTGTTATAATGCCAAATGCCAACAAGAGTCTTGTGTTATGATTTGTCCCCTTGGTGTAAGATGATTGGAGTCCATGCTTATTTATTTAGGTAATGTCATTATTGTCTAATTATTTGATTATAGATATTTATTTGATTATTCTAGAATGATGATTTCATTGTGATATTTTATTTAAATCAATTAGGATTAATTTAATCGGTTAATTAATTAATTTAATTATTGTGTATTTTGAATTATTAATCATCTATTTATTTATTAATGGTTTATTTATTTATTATTTAATGATTTATCTATTATTTGATTTATTATTTATTTATGTTGTTTTATTCATGATGTTTTATTGATTTATTTTATTTATTGTTGTATTTCTTTATTTAATTAATAATTATTATTGGTTTTGATTTATTGGCTTTATTAAAATTATTTATTGTAATTTGTGATTTGATTCCATATTTTTAATACAGGGTCCTATTTTTAAGGCCTTATTTATTTAATGTATTTAATTGATATTATTGGGTAATGGATTGTCATTTAATGTGTTTACATTGTTCGCATTGTATTGCATTGAAGAAGTATATTAGGAAGTGTTGTCATTGATGTTAATCACAACCAATAATGAAGTAGTAAAAGCAACCGGTAATGAAGCAGTGAAGATCAATCGGTAACCCTATCCAGTTGAAAAGAAAAACCCTAACCGATGGAGCTTGGAGATTGGTTGTGATAATTTATGATTGGATGATGATCGGTGATGAAGATGCCACAAAAGCATGTTGCACATGATGAGTTTCTAGAAGTTTTTGGCGTATAAAGATAACACTTTATCTTGGAAATGATCAAATTTATAGCATGAAGTGAGAAACGTGTAATGTGTTACAAGATTCAAAGTGTGATGATCCATGAGTAGTTGTAGATGCCTAGAAGAATGTAAAGTTTTTGCAATGTAATCTAACGATCAAGATTGAACCTATGTGTTTGTGTTATTTTACAGACCTAATGTATCTGTTTATAAGGTTGATGGATTGATTGAATGACTCATTGGAAAATTTGATTAAGTGTGAAAGTGATTGTTTTCAAACTAGGAGGTTTGCCTGCAAAATGATGTGAAGGCAGATAGGAGAGGTAAAGGATCTGATTCAACAAGGAAGTGGTATTTGCATATTGGTCAAAGAACCTGTTGTTCTCTACCCATTACATCAGTTTGAAATCCCCTCACAAGGTAAGCTCTAACATGCTTGTTGTTGAAATCCTCTAACCAGGCGATCCATTAGCTTGGATTTGAAATCCTCCACTAAGGTTACCTTTAACAGGGTATTACTTTTAATAGGGTATTTGTAGTCAATCCCTTAACCGGGTGGTCCTTAATTGGATTTGTTCCTAATAGAACATTCTTGTATAAGCTTCTAACTAGGCTTGGCTCCTAATAGGGCAAACTTCAAAAGAGTTCAAAGAATAATTGTGGGTATTCATCCCCACCGTGGTTTTTCCCATTTGGGTTTCCACATGAAAAATCACCATGTCAAGTGGTGAATGATTTTATGGATGTGTTTTTGGTATGGTTGATATGAATGATTGGTAAATTTACATAGATATATTTAAATGGTTGGAAATAATCTGAAATATTTTATTATTGGTATTAGTAAAGTGATTTAATGTTTTGGTCAAAGGATATTTAAGTTTTAGATCTGTTGCATTATATCACTGAAGTATTAGGTCAACTGATAAGGTTTAACAAAGCAGCTGCAAATTTGTTAAAGTGACTAAATAGATAAACTTTGTGAGTTGATTCTAAGTTGAAAATAAGTTTGGTAAAAATTCAGTTGATTTTTCAACTAGTGATTCACCCCCCCCACTCTCAGTAGTTGACCAGATCTTTATAGTTTCATCATATTATCAATTGGTATCAGAGAATTTTAGGTCCTCTTGAGATAAGCCTAATATCTTGAGGAAAATATTTAGGATAAAATGATGAAGAGAGAGGGTCCAAAGTTCAATAAAGATAAATGTAGAATCTGGAGCGATAGGATGAATATTTACATCAAGAGTTTAGGAAATCGGTATTGGGATCATGTTGTTACTAACTATAACTTGCCTAGTGGAACTCTAATAGATGATCAGAAGAAGGAGCAACATGAAAACAACCAAGCATTGGAAGCCATCATCAGTACCTTGTCAAATTCATAATATGTTGATGTTCATGGATTGGAGACTACACATGAAGTTTGGAAGAAACTGCAATAAATCTACGATGGTGATGAGCATGTAAAGATAGCCAAGGAAGAGAGTCTCAGAGGAAAATTTGATGATATGAGAATGGTTGAAGGTGAAAACATTCAATAGTATGGTCAGAGAATCAAGTAGATAATTGGAGAAATCAAAAGTGTTGGAGGTATAGTAGATGATGCCACTATGGTTAGCAAGGTATTGAGAACCCTTCTACCAGTCTACGCTATTAGAGTTGCAACCATTCAAGAACTCAAATCTATTGATAAGACAAAGGTAACTCTTGACTCTATCATTAGTAAATTGACTACATTCAAATTAAATGGTTTTGATGGAAGTGTTCAAAGGTCAGAAACTACATTTAAAGCCTCAGTCTCAACCCCACTAGTAAGGAAAAGCAGAGAAGTAAGTTACAGTCATGAATCTAGATCCAGTAGAGAGGTAGATGATGAGGATAGCCTGATGGAACTTGAAGCATTGTTGGCCAAGCGATTTCCCAGAGGTACCGATAACTATAGAGGTAAATTACCACTAAAATGTTTTGCATGTAACCAGATAGGACATATTGCTTCTAACTGTCCTAATGGAGATAAAAAGGAAAAACAAGAGAAATATAGGAAGTTTAAAAGAAAAGGAAAAATAAATTGTCTCATTGCAGTGGATGAAGGTATTACAGATGAAGAATCTGAGGTAGATACAAATGAGGACATTTTCTTTGTTTCTATCAAAGAAGACATATCAGATCAGAAGGCATTGGTCTCTGACTTGGATAATTTAGATGACTGGATTATAGATAGTGGTTGTTCACACCACATGTCTGGTGACCAGAGAAAGTTTCTAACATTGGATGAATTTGATGGAGGTGTTGTTAGATTTGCGAATAACTCTCCCTGCAAGGTGAAAGGCAAATGATGAATTTCCCTGAATGGTAAGAATAGTTGAAATGATGTCTACTGGGTTGAAGGTCTAAAACACAATCTTTTGAGTGTTTCTCAACTCAATGACAAAGGTTATCCGTTATAATTCAAGAATGGAATTTGCAAGATCTTTGGAAGCAAAGGTGAACTGATTGCAACTGGAAAACAAACCAAAGGTAACCTTTTTCACTTAAACTCTAATGTCAAAAATTGTTTGATTACAAAAGTAGAAGATAGTTGGCTTTGGTATTGAAGGTTTTTCCATGTGAATTTTGATAACATTGTAAGAGTCAGCAAGTCAAAATCAGTAAGGGGATTGCCATAGTTGGACAAACCGGTGAATGCTTTGTGCAAGGAATGTCAGTTAGGGAAAATGACATCCTTAACCTTTAAGAGAAAATATTTCTCATTTGAACATTTGCTAGATTTGGTTCATACTTACCTATGTGAACCAATGAAGACTAGGAGTATTCAAGGAGATTGGTACTTCATGATATTTACCGATGACTGTTCAAGGATGATGTGGGTCACATTCTTGAAAGACAAGACAAAAACATTCAACAAATTTAAAGCATTCATAGCCTTGGTTGAGAATGAAAGTGGAAGGAATCTAAAATGTTTAAGAACTGATCAAGGTGGTGAATTTACTTCAAAGGAATTCACTAGATACTGTGAAAACAATGGGATCAAGAAGAAGCTATCTGCACCAAGGACACCACAATAGAACGGTATTGCAAAAAGGAACAACCGATATGTGATTGAAGCTGCTAGGATGATGTTAATCCAAGGAGGTTTAGCTAAGACATTTTGGAGAGAAGCTATCAGCACAACCATTTATACAATGAACTGTATACTGGTCAAAAGAGGTAATGACAGAATATCTTATGAATACAGGTATGGTAGATCACCAAATGTCAGTTACTTCAAAAAATTTGGTAGAAAATATTTTATTAACAGAAGTGATTATATTGGAAAGTTTGATTCCAAAAGTGATGAAGGCATATTTATTGGTTACTCCACCAAGAGAAAAGCTTACAAGTGCTACAACAACCGGACTAAGAAGATCATTGAAAGTGTCAATGTCTGAGTAGATGAATTTCATGAAAAATATGAAGAAACCAACAAGAAGAAGGAAGAAGAAGAACCAAACACAATGTTTTTGGAATAGAAACTAGTAAAGCCAAAAGTTGGAGGACTAAACATAGAAGCTCCAATTCAACTGGAACAAGAAGGTCCAGCAGAAGATGAAGAAAGTGAAGAAGAAGAACCTGAAAACCAATATCATGTTATTCCAAGGTATGTCAGACTCAATCACAACCCCAATCAGATTATTGGAGACAAGAATGTAGGTGTGTTAACTAGGAGAGGGCTAAGAGAAAATTCTTGTATGATCTCCACCATTAAGCCTAGAACAAAAAAAGAAGCCTTTGCAGATGAACACTAGATCAAGGCAATGGAAGAAGAACTTGATCAGATAGAGAAGAATAATACATGGTCATTGGTACCCAGACCGGAAAACAAGAATATAATAGGCACAAAGTGGGTATTCAAAAACAAATTGACTGAAGATGGAGCAGTGGTCAAGAATAAAGCCAAACTAATATGCAAAGGGTATGCACAAGAGGAAGGTGAAGATTATGGTGAGACATTTGCACTAGTAGCAAGATTGGAAGGAGTAAGGATTCTACTTGCATTTGCAACATACAAAGGATTTAAGGTATATTAGATGGATGTTATATAAACATTCTTAAATGGAATACTGGACAAAGAAGTCTACATAGAACAACCAGATGGTTATGCATTAACTGAAGAAAAGGATATGGTGTGCAAGCTACATAAAGCATTATATGGATTGAAACAAACACCAAGAGCATGGTATGAAATATTGCACTCTCACTTAGTAAAGATAGGTTTTCAAAGAACCAGTGAAGATAGTAACATATATCTCAAGACAAAAGGAGATTAAATACTGGTAAGTGAGGTATTTGTTGATGATATCATTTTTGGAGGTAATGATGATATATGCCATGATTTTTCTAATGAAATAAATAATGAATTTGAGATGTCACTGGCAGGTGAGATAAAAAATTTCATAGGTTCGCAAATCCAACAAATGAAGGAAAGAATTTTCATTACACAATCCAAGTATATGAGGGAAGTGTTGAAAAGTTTTGAAATGAGAGATTGTAAACCAGTTGGAACACCAATGTTTATAGGTTGTAAATTTTCAAAGGAAGATGATTTTGCACCAATTGATGTAAAGGAATACATATCCATGATAGGTAAGCTACACTATATTGTCCATAGCAAACCAGATATTGCTCATGCAGTTGGATTGGTTGCTAGATTTCAGAAAAATCCGAAGGAGTCACACATGATTGCAACCAAAAGAATTTTTTGAATACTTGAAAGGCACAATAGATTATGGATTATGGTATCCATATGCAGGAGAATTTGATTTAAAAGTCTATACCGATGCATATTGGGTAGGCAATATTGATGACAAGAAAAGTACAACAGGAGGAGCAATTTTTTTTGGAGACAGATTAGTGCCATGGATCAGGAAGAAAAAAAGTTGTATCTCTCAATCAATAGTATAAGTTGAGTATGTTGTAGCTTACATGAATTGTACCCAAGAAATTTGGATGAAACACATATTGGAAGGTTTCAAGCTGAAGATATCTGAACCGGTAAGAATTTTTTGTGATAACACAAGTGCTATAAATATTTCTAAGAACCCGATGTTGTATGCTAGGACAAAGCATATAGAGATAAAGTATCATTTCCTGAGAGAGAAAGTTCAAAGCAATGATGTATCATTGGAGCATGTTTCCACTAAAGAACAACTAGCAAATATTTTTACTAAACCTCTACCTAAGGCTACATTTGCATATCTCAGAGGTGAGTTAGGGGTTGTACCCGTACATGAAGTCAATTAAGCAGATATGGAAGACATCAACCCCAGAGCCAATTGAAAATCTTGAAGAAGGATTGGATATTTAAGTTTCAGATCTGTTGCATTATATCATTGAAGTATTAGGTCAATCGGTAAGGTTTACCAGAGCAGCTACAGATTTGTTAAAGTGACTAAACAGAAAAAATTTGTGAGTTGATTCTAAGTTGAAAATAAGCTTGGTGAAAATTCAGTTAATTGTCCAACTACTGACTCACCCCCCCTCTCATTAGTTGACCATATCTTTATAGTTTCATCATATTATCATATATAAATTTTATATTATTGGTAATTGCATTTGTAATATACTTATCTACCCTTGTGTGTGATTGGTTGATTTTATTTGGTAGGTAAATTATATTGGGTAAATAATATATTCTTCAAAACTATACAAGTTAGGTATAATATATGATTTAAGGAATATTCTGATTGGTCGACATTTTTGAATGGTTTTCATATTTATTTTGTTTTCTGGAATGGTTGTCGGGCTGATCATTCGGCAGATTTTGAATTTGATTTTGGAATTCGATTGAAGATTTGGCTTGAGGATTTAGGATTGTTTGTGGATTTCTCAACTTCAGATTTCTACATTCTTCCTTTGAAGTTTTTATTTTCTGGAAATATTTTCTTCTCTTTGCCTGTGCAATTTGATTACTGGTTATTATGAAATTGCTTTTGGAATTCTTAAATTTGAGTTGAAAGACTTTTAATTTGGTATTGAAAAGAATTGGGAAGGGTGTGTAGACTATTATTGATTTTTAGATATTTGGGATTGATTTCTAGAATATTTTCTTGTGTGTTCTCTATGAATGACATATTCCCCTTTCCATGGGATTTAGATATGTCATTTGTATTATTATGGAGTTTCATGTCATTCCCTATTCAGTTCCTTGGATATCCCTTTGTTTCAGTAAGATTATTTTTATTTTGAAGCTTCCTCAGAGTATCTTTCCACTCTCTATGACTTGCATTTTCTAAGAGAAGACCTTTAGGGAGTGTCTATGATTGTGTTTAATCTACCAAGCCTTCTGAGTTGGTCATCAGTGTCATTTTTGACCCCTTTGTTGATTTGGACAAGTGCCATATCCAATTGAGTAGTTTATACTGCAATTTTGGCTCATTTCCCAAAGGTGCTACCAAAACAACAAAAAATGCCATTAAAACTACCAGGAACACTATTTTGCATTCCAAGAGTACCATTTTGGAAACCAAGGGCATGGGAGTGCATACCTAGAGAGCTAAGTCCAGAACTGAGAGTGTTAGGTCATAAACTGAGAGAGCTAGCCAATGGCTCCAGAAGGCTATTGAATGACCCCAAAATGCTATTGAATGGTACGAAAATTCCATTTCATCTACCAAGAGAACTATAGTGCATTCCAGGAGCACTTCTCTACATTCGAGGAGAGCTAGACTACTCTGGGGATCTTAGAAAGTCAATTTTGAGCCTGGTTTAGTGCCTTGTTGGGTTTTTAATTTCTCTAGAGGAATGTGTTGTCTGTATTAACATTCTAAAAGTTTCTTTTGATGTGTTTTTATCATTCATGATGTTTCTTATGCTTTGATAAGAGGATTTATGTCTTACCGTTGAGGTGTTCATATGTGACATGTGTCTCTTACGAGAGGAAGAGACTCTCGTTGTTGAGAGGTTGATTATATGACTCTAGTGGGATGTGCTATGCCTCACTGTAGAGGATGTGATATTATTTTGATCCATTTTATGGATTGGATTCATGGTTGGCTTCTCCTTTGTGATGATTTGGTGAAGGCTCTCTTCCATGTGTATGACATTATGTGCTCTTTCATGAGCAGATTGTTCCTAGTTTGTTATGATTGTTTCTATGTTATTTATGAGCCTTCTTGATATTTGATTATGTTCTTGGTTGTATCTTTTACCCTAAGGATTAGGAGCATGGTTTAGGAGAGTGGGTTTCCATGAGTCTGCTAAGGTCATGAGGAATAGATTGCTAGGATTCCTTATGTTGTGGAGCTGAGGTCTAGACTGTCTGGATAGCTCATTAGAGGTTATTTGTATTGATCAAGTGATAACATAATAAATTAATCGTAGGTGGTTTGGATAGAAGTAACATATCTTAATAAGATAAGAAATGTGTGTGTGTATTCCCATCTCATGATTGGATTACTAGTGGATCCGTGTGAGGTGGCAGATCTGGTAACCAGATAAACCAAACTCCCTTGATTTCCTCAAAGGTTGAGATAGTTTCACATGTGTATCATGGATGTCAGGACTGAGTTCTAGGATATCCTTTAAATAGCATGTGATGACACTCTTCCCTACATGTGAGTCCTAGTTCCTTAAGTGTTAATTTGAGTTATTTCACCTATGGAGGGTTTCTTGTGGTTTATCCATGTGTTGTGTTTGATATTAATTTATTGATGTTGTCATGTGGCTGTCAAGTTTATTCCCTTTGGTTGTTAGTTGTCAGCCTAGGTATTGAGTATGATTTGGAACCTCATGTCATCTCCTAGCATGAGAGGTGGTTCCTATTTGGTTCCACATGGTTGGGTGGTTGAATTCCTTCTTCCATTGGGATGCTCTTCATTGTATGCTTGTGTTCATGGATTGGATTCTTGGATTATTCATTATGTGGATATTCTCATGGAGCTATTGTATATATATTGGAGAAGGAAACATTGCAACATGATGTATTGCATGTGAAGAAGAGATTATGTATCTTTGTATTATGGTACCTTCATGTATTTGTAAATAAAATTAAATTAGGAAATGATGTAGAGGATTAGGAGAAGTAATCTTTGATCAATCTTGATATAGTGGATATTCTTTATGTAATAGAAGTTATGAATTCTATGTGAGAAAGTAATGTGATAATTTAGATGTATGTACGTTGCATTTATATTGGTGAGATGAAATTATGTGATGTTAACCTATGATATGAATGATAGGAAGGATTAAAAGGTTGCCTTGAATCTTATTGAGTAATTAGGAGATAATTAGATGAAATGGTTTAATGGATTTAAGATGTTTTAGTAGAGAATGCTTTATGAATGAGTTATGCATATGTGAGTAGATATTTTGCAAGTTACATGGAAAGAAAATGGTTTGCTTAATAGTAGAATATGATGGTTAGGTGCTATGTTAGTATAATGTCAAGTAATGACATTGAGATGCCCTATATAATGGTTATGTTTGCAAGAGTGTCATTTAGATATGTTGATGGTTTAATATGTTTTTATTCTGCTTGCGTAACATAGTTTTATGATTATTTTCATGTTGATTTATGTGCTCTTGTTAATAGTTAGTGTTGCATTTAATTAATGTTAATGATAACATAGTAGTAATGGATGTTAAAAAAAAAACATTTCTCTATTTATTAGTGGATTTTAGAATATTTCTCTAGGGTATTTTGTCAGGCATTACAAGAACTTTCCTTTAATTTTTGCAATAATGTATAATGGTCCATCAGATGCATCAATAATCTCTCTTGAGTCAAAGATGATGTGAGGGTCAGGTTTAGTCTTAGATTGTTCGATACGGTTCACAACATTGTTGGCCTCTACACACCTATCATCGACAGTCATGTAATCAGGTTTTTTAGGCTCAACAACATTAGTAGAATGAGAAGGCAAAGGATTTGTGAAGATTTGCAAGTTTTGATTAGGAGATGCTATAGATTTATTTCCATCATCATTCACACCCTACATTGTTATAATGTTGGAATCAATGAGATTTTGGATTGCATGATTTAATTTATAGCACTTCTTAGTATCATTGTCATCTTGATGATGGTATTACAAAAAGGCTTCAGGATCAAAGGAAGTTGGAAATGGTTTAGAGGTATCTATGGTTTTCAAGGGAGGAAGATTCATCACATTGGCATTAATTAATCTAAGAATGATATTATGCAATGATTTAGAAAGAAGAGTAAAACTATGAAATGTAAAGATTGATGATAAAGAGGCTACACTTGATGTTGTAGTTGTCGCTTGTGCATCAATATGATTGGAAGAATTATTATTGATCTTGATGAAATTATTTTTTCTTTTTTTTTTTAATATTTTGAAAGGGTTGATGCTAAGCTTATTCATTCTTATCAACCAAAACCATTGAAGAAGAGGATTCAAATTGAATCACTTTAAGTTGATAATTATGAAGTGTTGTACATAAGTGTGTGAAAGAAGCATAATCAGAGAAAAAAAGATTAACAATATACTATTAATGAAAAGTCTTTAACATCACCATTAGGCATAGGATAATAAATTTTTGAATGCAAATGTTTGTATCTACCAATAAAATCAATCACTTTTTCTTTAACTCCTTGTTTAAAATGCATCAAGTTAGTAAAATTAATTTGAGGAGAAATATTATTTTTAAAATGTTGCACAAATATATTAGACAATTTATAAAAAGAATAAATTTATTGAGGAGGCAAAGAACAAAACCATTGCAAAGTTTTATCTCTTAAGGTACACATGAATTGTTTTTCCATGAGTGTATGATCATGAGATAAGTCACTACACAAAGTTTCAAATGTTTTCACATGAGTTTGGGGGTCACATTTTCTATTATATAACTCAAAATGGGTAACCTCCATGTATATTAGGACAAGAGTATGGACAATGTCATCCAAAAGTGGGCTAGAAATATCTATTGTAGGAACATTGAATTTGGATTGGGTTAAAGAAGCCAATTTTTGTTGTAAGGATGAGACACTTTGAGACAAAAAATTTATACTCTGCTCGATAGATGGGTTGGAATTGACAAAGTTAGATTGTGATGGAGGTGTAACATTGTAATAGGTAGGTGGAGCATTGGAGTAAGAAGATGGAACATTAAGTTGGTCAAGGAGATGGTTAGGAAACAAATGGAAGGCTAATAGAAGGAGGCATGTAGGAATATTGATTGATAGGATTTACCCCATGACTACCATGTATATTATTAACATATTGTTTATGGGTGTCCATGATTAAATATGTATATATAGACACATTAGGTAATTATGTAGGCATATGAATGAAATGCTTAACTAAAATTGTATGATTTGAAAAACCAAGGGAATCAACACAACTTTTCATGGGAATAACATTAGTGTCAACAATACGAGCAATACCACATAAAATATTGACATCTTGTTCATTTCTTTGAATCAATCTCCTCAAACCTTCAATCAAGGGGACTACCTCTCCACCCAAATGCTATCAATGCATACATTGTTGAAGCATATCCAACTCATGGTCAAGATTCTCCAATTGTTCAATAGTCACTTAGGTTGAAGAGTCATCCTCATCATGACAATTATGAGGAGAATGGTTCTTTATAATGTTAGGTATATCTTGTGTAGGAATAGAGGATTCATCCAAGTTCCCTTTGAATAGGTTAGTTAACCTAGGCTCAATACCTTTTTGGGAAGCCATAAGTCTATAACTTTTCTCACCAAGATGTTGGATGTGGGATAAAGGGTACTGAAACAAATAGATAAAGATGGAAAAGCTAACTAAATTGATTTGTACTCACAATGGCTCTCATACAAGCAAAAGAAGTGATTAAACAATGTAATTTTCTAATAGAATGAGTGATTAACCAATTAATTAAGATTTTTTTTTTTATAAAAATAATTTATTTGAACAATGAATCCTTCTAAATATGAAAAATAATATGTAATAACAATCAAATCTAAGCATATAAATAAAAAATATGCAACCTGCAAGTCAATTTTATTAGAATATTAAGGGTTTTTTGTGAATTAGACCTCTTAATTTATGCAATTTAAGTGCATAAATGATTAACCAGATGCACCGAACAATGACTCGGATGTGTTGGACTGTTAACCAGATGCGCTAAGGGATGTTCCCTATGCGTCGATTCCTATTTCCCCAATACCTGCAAAAGTGATTAGATTTAAAAACCAATTTGATTAATGGGGTTGAGCCCCACAGTAGGCGGCAAAAATGTGTGTGGGAAAAGCGGGGCTATGAAACTTAAAATGTGAAAGTATTGCTCAAAGGGACTTTTCCACACAGCCACAGGACTTCTTGGTGCAAGTTATGGAGTCATAAGGAATGACTTAGCTTCCCAAGGTAGGCTCCATGGTTCTCTATCTCACAAGGTCCCTCAAGCCAATGCCTTTGCTCTTAGATCACTGAGCAAAGTGACTTAGGGATGACGAATGCAAGAATGAGGGATGCTTTAGATTGATTTTAACATGAAATGCATCATATTTATGCATGATTCTATGAATGAGTTAAACTAGATTATAAGATGACAAGATTAGTAGCAATACTATCCTAACATGATATACTAGTTAATGATTTAAGCTAATGATAATAGAAATACTCTAAAATGCTTATTAGATTAATTCCTATTATAAAAAGAGGCTAGATGTATTGATAAAATTGAGCATGAGTGAGATACTAAAAGCTTGGATCATCTTTGAAATGGAAGAATGAGAGCTCTATTTATAGGGAAAATAGGGCAATGAAAGGTCAAGATTGAAGGAGTTAATTAAGGGTCAGGATTGAAAGTTATCAATCCATGTTTACAATTTTCACCAATGAAATGGTGACAATTGTCAACATAAGACTGCTTGAGAGGAGATGTAAGAAGCACTAAATGCTTGATAAGACCTCATGGTTACCTTAAAAGGTAAGGGTTAATGTTAGGTTAGGGTGATAACCATGGTCAAAGCAATGAATGCTTGATGAGACCCCTGGGTTAGATGAGGGTTAAGCTAGTCAAAAAGTCTCTAACCATGCCACTAAGGGTTAGTGTAGATACTTAAAAATAATTATTTTAATTATTTTTAATTCCTCAAATAATTAATTAATTAATTATGTTAATTCAAATTCCTCTCAATATTGATTAAATATAATTAATATTGTCACTATAGCATATGATTGATTTATTTAATAAATCAATCCCTTTCTTTATTCTTCTAAAAAAATCAAATGCTCACAAATCTTCCTCTTAGCTAATTAATTTCAATTAATTAGTCAACCTACATGATTCCTACAAATCATCTTCTTAATTCATTCTTCTAGAAACTCCCTAAACTCACTTAACATTATTCTTCTAATTTTTTATTCCCTCCATTCATTCTCTCTCCTAGTCAAATTCTCCTACAAATATTAATCCCACCTAACATTTCCTCTAATCCCCGTCCTAATGAGTCGTTAATGGTTAATCATCATGATTAGTCACAAAGTCAACTCTTTGTTGTTTTCATCTAGCCACTAGCTTTAAATGGTCTTTTCCTAGGTGAATGTAAGATTTTTAAAATCACATATTCCTCTAGGCATACCCTCTTCCAAGGAATTTTTAATTCCTTTTTATTCCTCCAATCCCCATGATATCCTTTTTTGGAGAATTTTTAATTCCTCCAATGCATCTTGTGGAGTGTGGAGATACGAAATGCCTTTAAGGCATAATTCTTGGTCTTCACACCCTCTCTTGGACCTTGTGTGAGCTCACAAGTAAATCTTAGCCCTTCATCTTGAATTCATCCTACCCATCCGTTTTCCTCTCCTCTTCCTATAAAATAGGGCTCCATCCCTTCATTCAAAACATCTTGAAATCCAGTAAGTTTATCCTGCCCTTTTGAGCCCAGGAAATCATCTTGGCAACTTGATCATCTCATCCTTATCATTTTTCAAATCCATTCCATTTGTGCACAACATTGGAGAACCATCCACATCCAGCAATTAAAGGAGCACATCAAATGGAGCATTATCAAGGGGCGCCTTCACTTCATCAAGCTCAATCTGAAGGAGAAGGTAAAATAGCAAGGTAAAATGGTCTTTTAATGATATTTTAGCATTCAGCATGTTTATTTCGTTATGTTTTGATCATTTCACCTTCTAATCTGTTTTCCCCTCTTCATTTTGGCACGCCCGGTGGGACCCACATCCCTAAGAACCAATGTTTTTTTTTTTAAGGTTTTGGTGAGTTGTGAAATGCAGGTGTTCTAGAATAGCGCGACTGCAGAATTTTTTTTCTTTTTTTTTGCAGATTCCAGAATAGCGGCTCTGTATTTCTGCGCAACTTCTTTTATGTTTCTATTTCATTTTTGTTTCTATTCTTTTTCTGTTTCAGTTTCAGTTTCAGCACAATAGCTCTGCGATTAGCATGAGCGTTTTTGTGGAAATTTGAATTCCTGTTATCCGATCTGTTATTTGCTCTGTTATCTGCTCTGTTTAATTATAATCTGTGTGAAAGTAGGAGAGTATGCTTTTATCTATATAGACAATCAGAAATCCTAACCTTTCACTTTTCTATTCTGTTTAGCGTGATTGTATGCTCTGACCGCAAGAAAGTGTGAAAATAGGAGAGTATGCTCTTATCTATCTAGACAATCAGAAATCCGGTCCTTTGACACTTTTATATCTGTTTAGTGCTACTATCTGCTCTGTTAATCTGTCTGAAATTTTTAGGTGCTAATTGTAGTCTGCATTTTTTATTTTTTTTCATTTTCTATTATCTGCTTTGTTTAAATATAATCTGTCTGACCGCAGGAAAGTGTGAAAGTAGGAGATTATGCTCTTGTCTATCTAGACAATCAGAAATCCGTACCTTGCATTTTTTTTTTGCTTTGTCAAATTTAGGGTTTCTGCTCTATCAAATTTAAGGTTTCTGCTTTGTCAAATCTAGGGTTTTTGTCTGCTCTGTTAAATCTAAGGTTTAAAAAAAAAAAAAATCTATTTTTTTACCATATCTTCTTTATCTTGACTCCATTTTCCTCCAAAATCCACCAGATTCTCTGCATTGCCATTTTCCACATTTTCTTCTTTGGGGGCCTTATCCCAAAAATCCACTTTTTGAAGCCTAAATCTCATATTTCTCTATTTTTAGGGTTTGCCATAACTTCTTCCCCTTTTATCCAATCACCTCCAAATTTTTCCCATATCATCCATCTCCAACTTTTGCTTCTTTGCCCCTCTTTGACAAATTTTTCCATTCCTTCATCTCTCCTCCAAAATCCCCATTTTTCGCTTGCTTATCCCTTGGAAAGTGGCAAAAACTTAGTCAAACCCCATTTACCCATCAAAGCTTTCTTCAAATCCACATTTGTCATTAGTAAAAATGTTTTTATTCATGTTTTTCTATTCATTCCCAAAATGTCAAAAAAATTAATATTTTTGTCATTTTGTTGTTTTTTGCAGGACGCTTGTTGAAGACTCTATTTTTCCAAACTAATCAAATTGTTTTGCAGGACACTTATTGAAGACTACATTTTTTTCAAACTACTAATCAAGTTGTTTTGCAGAACGCTTGTTGAAGACTCCATTTTTCAAAACTACTAATCAAGTTGTTTTGTAGGTTGCATAGTTGATCCAACCAAATCTTGTGCATTTATTTAAACTAGGCACCTAGATATTAATTAAAATGAAATGAACCATTGTCTTATGTGTCTTTAAGAAAAGCGTAAAGGTAGGAAAGTATGTTCTCGTCTTACTAGACGATCAGAAATCCAGACCCTCCAACCTTTTCTTGTTTGATTGTGTGTTTACCTCTAGCGGGTCTGCCCTCCCAACTTGCTCTTTGAGAAGGTAAGAGGGGAATGACCCAAGTGAGTACACTCAGACTTGGGGTTCCCAACTCATTATAATAAATAGGCCATTGACTACGAAAGGGTTAATGGTTGGGGCTATATGAGAGTTCACTCTCACATTGGGTGCTTAGTAGGATCCTAGAGATCTCAATCACGCTTGCGTGACTACTAGGTTCTTGGTGCTTCATTGGGCTATAGGCCTCAATTGCGCTTGCGCAACTTAGAAGGGTAGCTCCTAACAGGAAGACTTACTAAACACCTTGTTCATAGTGGCCAAAAACCTTCTAGTGATTGGTGCAGGAGGTCGGACCTCTGAAGCGGCCCATATTCTTACAGCCCTTAGTAGAGGCACAAAGTTTTCCATGAGGAGTTTTCATGGGAATTGATGCTTGGCTGCTCTGAGAAGTGAGTGTCGTGGAAGGGAGCTAGTGGGGTCAAGCATCTAAGTGTCCACTCTGGGTAAGCGTAGATGAGAAACCAATTGGGATTCAATGACTATTGTCCTTGCCAGCCTTAAGAATGTTGTATATGAGCATGAGTGTCTTTGATATAATATGCATTTGATCACTGTGTTTGCTTTGTCTGACACATACTTGCCAAGAGAAGACTAAAAACACATCACTATCCCCAAACACTTTGCAAAAACACTTGTTAAGACACAAACAATCGTCCAAGTCATTACCCACACCAAGTCCAAAAAAAAAAATTGCGTCAAAGCTCTATCCATCCCATATTTCATAAGCCTAAGAGAGAAGCTAAGAGTCCATCATCTCCATCAACATTCAAGTTTGTCCTTTGAAATACCAACTATCGTCCAAATCAAGGTGGTCGTATCCCTTCATACAACTTGCCATTCGAATCGATCCTTCATGTTCATACCAAAGACAACCTAGTCATCAAATTTCTTCTAAACCATCACTACTATACCTCCTCCATCAATCATCCTCAAATTTCTTAAGTCCTTTCATCACAAATTTCTTAAGTCCTTTCATCACAAATATCGTGTATGGTCGCAACTCGATCCCTAAAGAAAAAGATGGCTGAACAACAATATGGCATGCCAGATATTGATGTCCTATATGAAGATCCCACGCAAGATCATACACAAAGTGGGCAACCTAGCGATCAAGATCAAAGTCAAAATCTTGACATGGTTAACCAAGATGAACTTTGTCCGGAAGTGCAAACTTTCCTAGTGGATTCTTATAACCAAGAGATGATGGAAAAATTTATTAAACACAATCCTACTGTACTTCTGAAAACTCTCCTTGAACATGGAGTTCAACTTCCACCTAAATTTAATAGATCCGCTCTCACCCAACAACCACAAGGAGACCTCACTCCCACACAAAGTGCTGCACCTACTATTCAAACTCAATCAATTGCAGCCACATCAATCATCCAGGCTCAATCAATGCCAACCGTAGTACCTCCCACCATGGTCTCCATCCCACCTTCTTCCTCCTTACCATCCATACCACTATCAAATCCAATCTCATCCATTCTCCAACAAACTTCTATACCACCTCCTTCTATTCAATGACAAATTTTTATTCCACAAACTTCCCTTCCTCCCAACAATGTCGCAAATTTTATCCGGACCATATTCAATCCTGTCAAAACAGTTGGCGGACTGCAACCAACTATCCCTCAAACCCCAGCGACATCGGTCATCACATCCCATGTTCCCACCTCCTCATCATATCAATATATTGGTGGTGGTGCACCTTCTTTGGTTCATCCAATTCTTGGGGCAAATACAATTCATCAATATCAAAGTCCACAACAAGACCTCATCAAGGAAATTCAAGACATGAAGAATATCATCAAGGACATGAAACAAAGGACTAATAAAAGGAAAACTTACTCATTCGAAGAGTTTTTCCCTTGTCCTTATGACTCGTCTATATCAGTTGCACCATTTCCCCCAGGTTTTGAGATCCCTAAATTCACCAAGAATGAAGGCAAAGGAGATGCCTGTGACCATGTCTGATAATTCCTCATCTTATGCCAAGAAGTCTCCTATAGTGACCTTTATCTTCATAGACTCTTTCCCAAAAGTCTCACGGGAGACGCCTTGACATGGTTCTCATCTTTACTACGAGGTTCCATTGTCTCTTTTCCAGACTTGGCAAAAAAAATTGTGGCTCGCTATGCATACAACATGGGTAATGATGTATATATGATGGACTTATGTAATACAAAACAAAGGCCTGGAGAAACCTTTGCCAATTTCCTACAAAGATGGTGACATCTTATCAACAAATTCCAGTGGGACATGCCAGAACAACATCAAATTGAGCTATTCCAAAAGAACTTGGTGCATGAACTTTCAAGACCTTTAATATCTCAATGTATCAAATCCTTCAAAAAATTGACAGATAAGGGCCTCGCCCTCGAATGTGTCTTGTTGGAGGAAGGAACCTTGAAACATTACCATAAATCAACACAAAGTTCTTCCTCTTATTATAACGACAAGCCAAAATTCTAGTCCAAAAACAAAAATGTGGTCAATGATGGTATAATTGATGGAAAGTAGGTCCAAACTGTGGTCGCTCCCCCAAAATCCACCACCAACAATCATCAATTCAACAACCAAAATCAATCCCAAAAACCTCACAACAATGTCTCAATCTAGGGACGACCACCCCGATCGAATAACAGGACTCCAAGAGATTTCACTCCTCTGGCTGAGCCTATTGAAGTGGTGTTTCAAAAACTTGTCCATGCAGGTATAGTGGTTTTTCCAATCACTCACCCGTTTGACCCCAATCAACCTAAACCAAGATGGTATAATGAAAATGAGTATTGTGAATACCATCGTATCAAGGGACATGATACATGAAAGTGTATGAAATTGAAGATCTACATACAAGATCTCATTGATAGAGGTGAGATTGAGATAGCAAATACAAAACCTGGTAATAACAATGACAAACTCAAAATGTACCAAGAACCCTTCCAGAAAGCATGATAAAGGAAAAGGCTCATCATCTAATGCAATGGGTTATGACTACGCTAATCACATCATCGGTTTTGATTTTTTAGTAGGTTGCATTGAACCTACAGACAATCATGTCAATGTCATAACCATCCAAGGAGTCAATTCTCCTTCTTCCCAAAGTAGACCAAATCCTGCTAGGATAGTCATTCAAGGTGCCACGCCTTCCACCTCCCATTTCAAAAATGAGGAAGAGTCACCATCCAAGGAGTTTCTCCCCCACCAAACCCCCCACCCATATCTTCCACCCGTCAATATGACCTCCTTGATCAACTTGGGAAGACACCCGCGCAGATCTCCATTTTGGAACTTCTCAAGACTTCCTCCATCCATAAAGAAATTTTGGAAAAAGCCCTTCTCCAATCACGCGTTCCTAATAACATCAATGTCACCCAATTCCAAGCCCTCATTGGAAACCTTGTTGCCCAACAACACATTGTATTTAACTCCAAAGATGCTCCCGCAGATGAAGACCATAACAAACCTTTGCACATCGAACCTCTTATCCACAAGCACAAGGTCAAACGTATCCTAATAGATGATGGATCCGGGCTTAATCTGTGTACATACAAATTAATAAAACAATTGGGACTTTCTAAGGATTTGATAGACACATTAGGAAGGATCACAATAAAGGCATATGATGATGCAGAAATAATTTCAAAGGGCATGGTCACCTTACCTCTTCAAGTGGGCCCCATTACAATTGAAACCCCTTGCCAAATACTAGATCTTGACCTCCCCTACAACATTCTCCTCTCAAGGCCATGGATTCATTCCTTGTAGGCGTACCCTCCACCTATCACCAATGCATCAAATTCCCCTATAACAGAAGAGAGATCACTATCAAAGGTGATCCCCAACCTTTTCAATATTGCAAACTATTAGAGGGGAAGCATCCATATCATTGCCCACTAAATAGACCCTTGCTAATGCCTCCATCTGACACATCAAATATTGCCTCCACATCATCCCAACCAGATAATCAAATCAAGATCTTGGACAATGGCTATGGAGAATACAAATTGGAGGATGTCTTATTAATAGGCAACCTCCCTCTCTCTCCTAAGTCATTTGGAAAACCAAAAGAGATAAATAAAGGACCCAAAACCAGTCATGCAATGCCAAAACACCACCTTTAGGCAATGGGGCCTACTTGATAACGAGAGCCTCGAAGTAGATATCTCTTCATGGCTATACCGGGAAGAAGATGAAGATCCAACAAGAATATCCAAAGAAATGTACCCAAAAGCATCTGCCATAGTTGAAAAAATGGGTTACAAAGGACATGGCCTGGGACTAGAGGAGAAAGGAAGAAAAACACCCATAAATCCTATCTCCTACAGATACAACAGAGGCTTGGGATACACCCCAGTGCCTAAGATTACTATCGTTGGTGCCCCTTCTAGTCCTTCTTCGGATATCGAAAGTGCTGACGAAGAGGAGTTCCATGAAATGCCTTATGAATATGAGAAAGATATCTTCTTGGATGCTTACATCAATACCATCACCCCCATAACCCCTCCCACTTCACATGAGCTACATCTTGTCCATCCTGAACTCATTGATTGGAGCCAACGAGACAAACCCACTTTAGATATCTGCGCCGATGATAATGCTCTCATTGCTCTCCTAACAGTGCAAAATATGGAAGATTGTAGCAGAATCGAGGGTATTCAACTACACGAAAAGGGATACTTTGGTAGTCAAGTCAATGTCCTTAGCCACAAAAAAGATAATAAAAGAAAAAGATATGATTCCCTAGGTGAAAACCTCCCTGAGGCGCCTTTGGATGAACAAGAAATAAAAACAAAGGGCGTATCTAAAAGTGAAAACCTAGAAAAGGCACTTGACGATGAGGGATTTGACCTCCCTACCATTGGTTACCTTCCACAGGACAAATCAAATTTATTGATAGAAGAAATAGACAACATCCACATGGGCACTAAGGTCATTCCGAAAAATGTGGTCATCGCTAAATCCCTCACAGAAATCGAGAAACAAGACTTCATCAACTTCCTTACAGAGGTACAAATCAATTTTGCATGGTCCTATTCCGATATGCCAAGGTTGGACCCTGCTTTGGTGGTTCACAATCTCGCCGTCCACCCAGATGCAAAACTTGTAAAACAAAAATTGCGCAAAATGCACCCACATATTGCACTTCTGGTCAAGGCGGAACTCCAAAATTTGTTAGAGGCAGAATTTATCAAACCAATAGATTATGCCGAATGGGTCTCCAACATTGTACCTGTCGGCAAACCTATTGGGGGCATCCGCATCTACATAGATTTCCAAGATCTAAGTATAGCTTGTCCTAAAGATGATTTCTCACTCCCCAATATAGACATGATTGTGGACCTTACAGCAAGACATGAAATGTTATCGCTAATGGATGGGTTTTTTGGATACAACCAAATCAGGATAGAAGATGAGGATCATCATAAAACTGCATTCACAACACCATGGGGTACCTTTTGTTACCAGGACATGCCTTTTGGCCTTAAAAATGCTGGAGCTACGTATCAACAGGAAATGACAACAATTTTTCATGACCTCTTGCACAAAATTATGGAGGACTACGTGGATGATTTGCTAGGAAAATCCAAGACAAGACAAGAACACATCCCCATTCTAAAACAGATCTTCGAAAGATTGGAAAAATACAAGCTGCAACTAAATCCCAAAAAGTGTGTGTTTGGCGTCACATCGAGAAAACTACTGGGATTCATTGTTTTCCATAGAGGCATCGAGGTTGATCCCGCAAAGGTAAAAGCTATTATGGAAATGCCTCCACCAAAAACTCCAGTCTGTCAGGCGTTTCATTTCATAGCTAGCAGACAAGTGCCATCCATTTGCACACCTGTTGCGTAAAGACACAAAATTTAAATGGGATTGCCTATGTCAAAAGGCCTTTGAGAAATTAAAAGAATATCTAGCATCACCTCCTGTATTGATGCCTCCTGCTCTTGGAAAACCCCTTATTTTGTATATATGTACTACTGCAGTGGCATTGGGGGCATTATTGGTGCAAATAGATGATCAAGGGAAGGAACACGCCATTTACTACATCAGTTGGATGTTGGTAGGATATGAACTCAATTACACCCCCATTGAAGGAGCATGTTTGGCATTAGTGTTCAACACATAGAAACTACGACACTATATGCTAAATAAGAAGACAAAATTAATTGCTAAAATTGATCCACTTAAATATCTCTTGTCCAAAGCTGCTCTCACTGGTAGAACCACCAAATGGGTCATGCTCTTAAGCGAGTTTGACATTGAATATTTGGACAGAAAGGCAATCAAGGGACAAGTCATTACAGATCAGTTGGTTGAAGCTCCACTTCCAGGCGACCATCCTCTTCTCACAGAATTACCAGATGAGTTCATTATGACTGTTACCACATCCTCCACATGGAAATTGTGTTTTGATGGCTCCTACACTCAAAATGGATCAGGGGAAGGAATATTATTGGTCACACCTCAAGGAGATGGCATCCCCAAAACATACAAGATAGCCTTTGCATGTACCAATAACATAGTAGAATATGAGGCCCTCATCACAATTTTATGCTTGGCTATCCATTGGAAAATAAAGGAATTACAAGTCTATGGCGATTCCCAACTCATCATAAAACAAGTCAATGATGAATACCAGACAAAGATGATAAACTCCTTCCCTACTGTACCATGGTTGAAGATCTTAAGCAACATTTCACAGCAATCAAGTTTGACCAAATCCCACGAACAAACAACAGGGCTGCAGATGCAATGGCCACCATTGGCTCCCTCCTTCAAATGCCAGCACACAGTCAGAAGTGCGAGTTCTTGGTCAAGCAATTGTTTATACTGGCATATGACCTACCAGAGTCTGAAATGGTGTGTGTTCTTGTTGGTCCTAAGTCCCCTTGGTACCAAGAAACCTTCGCTTTCCTAAAAGACAACACCATTCCCCCACACCTCACCAAAACCCAATAGCAAACCTTCATCCTCCGATGTACCCGTTACACCATCCTTGCAGACACCTTATTCAGAAAGCATTTTGATGGTTCCCTCCTAAGGTGTTTAGATAAACAAGAAGCAGAATGGGCATTACGCGAAGTACACGAGGGTATCTGTGGGGCACACTCAAGTGGACTCACATTGGCTAAAAAAATTTTGAGAACAGGATACTATTGGCCTAAAATGGAAGAAGATACATACAATTATGTGAAGAAATGCATCCCTTGCCAGCATCATGGTGACAAGATTCATGCACCGTCACAAGAATTGTAGCCATTCATTACACCATGGCCCTTCTCATAGTGGGGGCTTGATCTCATTGGGAAAATCCACCCTTCATCTTCCAAAGGACATAAATTCATTATCATTGCCACCGAATACTTCACCAAGTGGGTAGAGGCTATCCCTCTTACTTTCACCACTAGCAAGCAAATATCCATATTCATCCTGAACTACCTAATCTGCCGATATGGCATCCCAAAAGTTATCATCACAAATAAAGGTAAACAATTTAAGAACCAGGATGTCAAAGAACTCTGCCAAAAATTCAACATCCAACACCTCTTCTCCACTCCATATTACCCCCAAGGCAATGGCCAAGCCAAGGATTCTAATAAAACCCTAATAAAAATCCTCAAAAAGACAGTCAATGAAGCAGGCCGTGATTGGCACCTCCAAATCCATCCTGCACTATGGGCCCACCGCACCCCCACAGGTGCTACTCCTTATTCCCTAGTATTTGGTTCTGAAGCCATCCTTCCCCTTGAGATCAAGATCCCCTCTCTAAGGGTATCATTGTAAAACATCCTACCAGAGGAAGAATACAGAATTGCCCGCTTACAAGAGCTAGAATTGTTAAATGAAAGGCGCCTCAAGGCCTTGAATCATCTCCAGGTATATCGAAACCCTCTATGCATGAGTTGTCATAAAAAAAGTCAGAGCCCGAGAATTCCAAGTTGGTGATCTTGTCCTCATGGAAAATTAGAAAAATCTACAAGAAAGAGAAAAGAAAGGCAAATTTGAGCCTAATTGGCTTGGACTATATGTAATCACAACGAAATATGGATCAGGAGCTTATTAGTTGGCTACTCCTGAAGGCAATCCTTTGGATGATCCAATGAATATCATGCACCTCAAAAGATTTTATGCTTAGTCCTCAGTTAGTCTTAAATTGTCAAAAAAAAAAAAAAAAAAAAAATTTAAAAAAAAAATGAGAAAAAGATCCTAAAAAAATTGTTACTTTGGTGAAAACCTGGCAAACAGGCACCTTATGACACACAAAAAAAAAAAAATCAGAAAAAGAAAAAAAAAAAAACAATTCGTCCATTAGTGAAAACCACTTGGTGGCACTATGGACAAGTACCTTGGTGAAAACCTCTGTGCAGATGCCAAGGTAAATAACCGGATCCACTATCTATCATGTTGATACTACAAATCATCTGCCATCCAGCCCACCCATGCGCAACATTCCTTCTTTTCCACCTCCCAATAAAACATGCGTATGATGATGAAGTCTTCGCCTGAGTCATGAACAAGGAATGTCCCATTGAAACTGAGATTTTATGCCTCTGTGTGTAAGCTTCAAGTAGTCTTGAGAAACAATCCCAAGTCCATCCTAGTTCTATTCTTGGCAAGAGGTATCATGTGGTCACAAGGAAGAGACTTGTTAGATTTTGTTAGATCTTTTCATATAGGCTTGCATCTTTTGCCCTACGACTACCACTATTTACGACTGCTTGGGTTCTTCCATATCCAGGTACATTATGATAGGTGCATACTAGGGCATATTTCATAGTATGACATGTTTTGGATCCTTCTTGTATAAATCGGTGACCTGGTACTAGTGCTTATCAACACTTACCTTCTCATATACAAGAGGTATCGATGTGTTTGAGGGTTTCCTTGCATGAACCCACAACTCTGTATTTGTGTTTCTTAATACTTGCATTGTTGTGTGCAAGAAATTCCCATTTGTCTACAGAGTCAGTCTACGCCTTGCATTTCTCATGGCATCCTGATTTCTATAATCAATGGTGCAAGTCACTCAGGGCAACATCAAACTAGGTTGGCTCTCGACATTTGTTGTGCACAAAATCTCACCATCATTCCATCAAATCCTAATCTCAATAATCCTATGGAGTTCTCAATTGCCCCCATTTTCCTCCGCGGTCTCACATCTCGTATTCTTCTTTCCAAATACCTCATGACTGCTTCATATTTGTTCCTCATCTATCCCTTCCACCTTAATTTTTCTTCCTCTATTTTTTTTTTCCTCACATAATCAATTCTGATTATGATTCATAGCTTATATAGGATGTATCCTTCCTGAAACCAGACGCTCTGATCATGTCTTATACAGGATGAATCCTTCCTGAAACCAGACGTTGTGATCTGGTCATGTCTTATATAGGATGAATCCTTCCTGAAACTAGATGTTGTGATCAGTCATGTCTTATATAGGATGTATCCTTCCTAAAACCAGACACTCCGATCATGTCTTATATAGGATGAATCCTTCCTGAAACCAGATGTTGTGATCTAGTCATGTCTTATACAAGATGAATCCTTCCTAAAACCAGATGTTGTGATCAATCATGTCTTATATAGGATGTATCCTTCTTAAAACTAGACACTCCGATCATGTCTTATACAGGATGAATCCTTCCTGAAACAAGACGTTGTGATCAGTCATGTCTTATACAGGATGTATCCTTCCTAAAACCAGACACTCTGATCATGTCTTATATAGGATGAATCCTTCCTGAAACCAGATATTGTGATCAATCATGTCTTATACAGGATGAATCCTTCCTGAAACTAGACACTTTGATCATCTTTGTCTTATACAAGATGAATTCTTCTTGAAACCAGACTGAATCTAGATCTTATCAATCAAATCTATTGGGATATCAATTTCGCAAAACTCCAAAGATCAAATACCTCAATTGATCTCTCGAGGGGGCATCACCATACCATAATCTATCAATCAAGAGCCAGGGCATCCTATCAAACCAATATCAGCATCAAAACAAGATTATTCTTTGAATCAATGTGTCATCACACCTCGCTTCAAAGAGGGGCAAAATGTAGAGACTTAAAAATAATTATTTTAATTATTTTTAATTCCTCGCATAATTAATTAATTAATTATGTTAATTCAAATTCCTCTCAATATTAATTAAAAATAATTAATATTGTCACTATAGCATATGATTGATTTATTTAATAAATCAATCCCTTTCTTTATTGTTCTAAAAAAATCAAATCCTCACAAATCTTCCTCTTAGCTAATTAATTTCAATTAATTAGTTAACCTACATGATTCCTACAAATCATCTTCTTAATTCATTCTTCTAGAAACTCCCTAAACTCACTTAACATTATTCTTCTAATTTTTTATTCTCTCTACTCATTCTCTCTCCTAGTCAAATTCTCCTACAAATATTAATCCCACCTAACATTTCCTCTAATCCCCCTCCTAATGAGTTGTTAATAGTTAATCATCATGATTAGTCACAAAGTCAACTCTTTGTCCTTTTTATCTAGCCACTAGCTTTAAATGCTCTTTTCCTAGGTGAATGTAAGATTTTCAAAATCACACATTCCTCTAGGCATCCCCTCTCCCAAGGAATTTTTAATTCCTTTTTATTCCTCCAATCCCCATGATATCCTTTTTTGGAGAATTTTTAATTCCTCCAATGCATCTTGTGGAGTGTGGAGATACGAAATGCCTTTAAGGCATAATTCTTGGTCTCCACACCCTCTCTTGGACCTTGTGTGAGCTCACAAGTAAATCTTAGCCCTTCATCTTGAATTCATCCTAGCCATCCATTTTCCTCTCCTCTTCCTATAAAATAGGGCTCCATCCCTTCATTCAAAACATCTTGAAATCCAGTAAGTTTATGCTGCCCTTTTGAGCCCAGGAAATCATCTTGGCAACTTGATCATCTCATCCTTATCATTTTTCAAATCCATTCCATTTGTGCACAACATTGGAGAGCCATCCACATCCAGCAATGAAAGGAGCACATCAAGTGGAGCATTATCAAGGGGCGCCTTCACTTCATCAAGCTCAATCCGAAGGAAAAGGTAAAATAGCAAGGTGAAATGGTCTTTTAATGATATTTTAGCATTCTGCATGTTTATTTCATTATGTTTTGATCATTTGACCTTCAAATCTATTTTCCCCTCTTTAGTTAATTAACCATTAATGGTTTGAAGACTTTGGGGATAAGTTTGTAAGAGTCCTTCCAAATTTGGGGGTATTCAACAAGTTAGCTTGTTGAAGGCATAAAGGCTTTAATTCCTTTTGAAGACTTTACTCCAAATTTGAGAAGTGACCTCCTCAAATTTAGGGAAAAGGGATAATGGATGGGTTTAGGCTAATTGATTAGGATTAGATGGATTCTAAAAGAAATTAGGAATAGGGTTAGGATGCAAGTGGGAGATGTAGGAAAATGCAAGTGGATGAGGAATAATAGAGTTAAAATAAATTGTTTTATTTCAATTTGGTTGCAAATTGGGGATTAAATAAATTAGATTTATTTAATTGGGGTAAACTATTTAATTAAATGTAAATTTAATTAAAAAGTAGGGAGAAGAGATTTAATTAAATAAAATGATTTATTCAATTAAATGATGGAAAGGGCTTAAGTGAATTTAAATAAATAAGTTGAATAATTTATTTAATTAAATAGAAGAATGTGGATGATTTAATTAAATTAGATTTAACTAAATAGAGGAATGAGAATAAAATGAACATAAAATATTCATTTAAGAATATGGTCATTTTTATATGTCTACATTTTGCCCCTCTTTGAAGTGACGTGTGTGCACATGTTGACTCAAAGAAAATGATGTGTTGTCATGATTTGTTTATGATCAGTGTGATGTCATGTTAAGATGTTCATGTCGTGCCCCAGATTTGATAAATGATGCCCCAGATTTGATAAATGATGTTGATAATGCCCCCTCGGGAGATGAATCAAAATTTGAAAATTTGATTTGTTTTGATAAATTTGATTACATTTTAAATTTTTGTCTATGTTCAATGCGATAAATTGATTCATCTCCTGATAATGATGTTTGCGAGGGTTAGAAATGAACCCACGAGTAATTTACGTGCTCGTCCACGCAACCCTAATTTTCATTTACCCTATAAAAAGGTAAAAAGTGATTTATTTTGTCTCATTTGTGCTTGTTGACTTTGGAGAAAGTGACACTTGGAGAAAAAGACAAAATGCCGATTCCTTTTGCTTCTCATCGATTCAAGTGCATTTGGAGGTATCAGAGGCCCGCCATGTATGGACCATTGAAAAGTCATCCTTTTTTACCTCTTTTGGATTTTTGTTTTTTTATTTTTGATCATTTTTTTGAATTTTTATATGCGAATTTAACGGTTTAGCGTGTCGGGGTTAAACCATAGCGCATATGATAGGTTGCGTAGCGCATAGGGTTTAATGAAGTAGGGTAGCATCCAAGTAGATTAGGATAGCGCAGCAGTAGGTTAGAGTAGCGCATAAAGATAGGTAAGTGCATCGGGGGCACAGGGTAGCGCATAGGAGAAAAGGGGTAGCGCGTAGGGTTAGTCGAGGCTCACATGGGTAGTATTGGATAGCGCATAGGTATGACCTAGCATGGAGGGTAGTTTAGGTGGCACATGGGTAGGATAGGGTAGCGCATAGGTGTAGGCTAGCACGTAGAGTTAATTGGGTAGTGCTTTGATAGGACAAGGTAGCGCATAGGTGCAGGATAGCGCGTAAATAAGATTATTTAGCGCATGAGTGGAAAAATTTAGGTAAAGTATGTTTTGGATGAAGAAAAATAGGTAGGTTTTTGTCAGTTTTGCTGGGATGGATGCGAATTGTCAATCTACGTGTCTGTTGTCATTGTTTTGATAAGTTGTCCAATATGAGTTCCGATATAACTTGATTTGATTTGCAATGTTTCAAGTTGATTTTGATTTGATGTTGATTTGATATGATGTGGATTTTGATATGGATGTTAGATATGAACTTGATTTGATATGCATTGTTTCAAGTTGATATATATGTTTAACTTGAGTTGTTTTACAGGATGATATGGTTGTGGAACTTGAGTTGTTTTACAAGCTGATATGAATGTGAAACTTGAGTTGTTTTACAAGTTGATTTGATTGTAAAACTTGAGTTGTGTTACAAGTTGATTTGATTGTGAAACTTGAGTTGTGTTACAAGTTGATATGATTTGATATGGAAATGGATTTGATATGATGTGGAACTTGATTGGATTTTCAATGTTTCAAGTTGATATGAATTTGAAATAGATTTGATGAGGAAACTGATATTGGACTTGTTTTTTTTGTGACAGGAGTGTATTGGAGTTGTCCAGTCACGAGAATGATTTTTGAGACGATGGTCATTGATACCATGATTGACACAGGCTGACAGGGATATCATTGAGAGGTGTGGCCTATCCTTTTTGTTAGAGATACCTCGGTTTATCATTAACCAAGGTTTATTGACAGCGTTGGCCAAGAGGTGGCATAGTGACACCAACACCTTTCATTTGGCGACAGGTGAGATCACAGTGACACTTGAGGATTGCTACCAGATTCTACAGATTCCTATGGTAGGATCATTGTTACCTTATGAGCAGACAAAGGAGGGCGGGACAGAGGCACTTCATCAGATTCAATAGGATGATACTGTTTGCGGATATGAGATCCCCTGGCAGGAGTTCATTGATTTCAATTACGCTCCTCTACCATCAGTGCAGGCAAGATTCATAGGTGGTTTCTTATGTCCCGACCATAGGTCGAAGGGACTGGCAGTAGGATGGGGATTGGTCTTGGAGGACATGGTGACACAGGGTCACTGATTCGCATGGGGGTCGGCTATGCTGGCCCACTTATATAGGGATCTGCATCAGGTAGTGTATTTGGGATATAGCAGTCTATCCGTTGGAGTTACACTGCTACAGGTATGGACGTGGGAGCATATTCCCTTAGCCAGGCCACTTGTGGGCAGAGATAGGCTTGTTGGGTGCGCATATGCGTATGGATATCCAGGGATAGTTGTCCAGCGTAAGCTGGGAAAACTAGATCATTGGAGGAGAGTGTTAGATGATATTGATACAGTTGCCTGGAGACTGTACATGGAGTGTGAGGTATGGGCAGAGGATGGGATGGAGATGCCCTATGTCTATATTTCATGTTTTTTGATAGGGCAAATGCCCTTTGCTATTGAGAGATTTTTGCATAGCTGAGTGTTGTGGCAGTATGGTCGCCAGTAGGGAGTTCCATAGGGAGCATGCTTGTATGCTCGACGAAGATGGGATATACTAGAGTGGGGACCCACTATTGATAGCGCGGTGGCAGTTCAAGATTTTTTTCACTTAGTCGACTAGATATGGGACTATGCCTATGGGGTAGTAGATGCAAGGATGACAGAGGAGTCCGCCACATTGTTTGCGGCACATGTTGTGGCTAGGATATCAGATCCAGCAGAGGTTATTCTCACTTTTGATGATGATGAGGATGATGAGCAGCCTGAGAGGCTAGGGAGATGGAGAGAGGATGGAGAGGAGCTGGATGTGGGAGGTGGGGATGGTGGAGGGGATGATGGTGGTGATGGTAGAGGAGGTGGGCAAGGTCATCAAGGGGATAGAGGGAGAGGAGAGGAGACATGGGTAGAGACCAGGGGAGGAGAGGAGACAAGGGTGGAGATGGTGGCGATAGAGGGATTTGAGTGGAGAGAGTAGTGCGGTGAGTGGTCGTGGATAGAGGGAGAGGAGGTTTGGATATTGCAGTTGGGGGTGAGGAGAGAGTAGGAGAGGTGATAGCAAAGGTGGGAGGGACTAATGAATTTAGATAGTCAGCTCAGAGGAGGTCTGATGTGTTACCCCCACTAGAACCAAGGACAAGGGGAGGGATAGGGGGTACCACTTTACAGGTACCCATCTAGATACGGATTCTGACACACTGGGAAGATGCGTAGATTAGGTTGCTGTAGTTATCAGTGTAGCACCTATAGACATAGCTACTGGTGCATCAACGATAGATTGTGCAGCTGACCACAGAGTGGAATATAGTTTTGGAGTGGTTAGGTCGATCTGAGGCTCGAGTGGAGGCTTTTGAGAGAGCAGCGGAAAGTGGCTCAATGAGAGATACCTTAAGAGAGGTGGCTTTGGGAGCCAAGGAGACAGAGTACTACAGGAGGCATTACAAGGATGTCGTGCCCAGGGAGCATTGAGTGTCAAGTTTCATAGCTTCGAGAGCCAGTCAATCTCGAGAGACTGGGTCGAGGATAGAGAGCAGAGGCATGACAGATTCTCCTAGATAGGATCAACCTGGAGATCCAGGTGCTGGGACATCTACTGTGAGACTGTCACCCTCAGGAGATAGTCATACCTGAGAGATGTTGTTTCTATTGTATTTTGATCATTTTGTTATATTTGGCACAGACATGATATATTATGTACATTGATCATTTTTGAGATATATATATGACACCATTTTTCTTGATCCTCATGTGATGTGTTATGGATGATGCTTTCTATATGATTTTGATTATTCTATGATGATGCGATGCTTATATGCATGTGCTTTGATATTTGGTGAATATGATGTGTTAATGCATGATGTTTATGAGATGTATCTTGAAAATGAGATGTATGATAATGATATGCTATGAGATGTATCTTGAAAATGAGATGTATGATAATAATATTGATGAGGAGGTAGAATAGAAGTTAGTCTTCTTCTGAGGTTGGTGGGCTTTGTTCTCAATGTGCAATCAATCCCTAGGCACAAATGGGATTCTTCCAAACCTTTCTCCTATCTCCTCCTCTCTATTCAACACTGTTTGCACCCTATTGTATTGGACATGACTCCTCCTAACCTTCCATGCTAAGGCATTCAAGTCTGAAATGAGGTCCTCTTGTGTGTCACCAAAAATGAACAAGTTTGGTTGTCCAACTGGCTGAATCTCCTCTCTTCCAGGAATGGGCAACTGTTGGAGAACCATGGTTTACATAACCTTGTTTGCACCTTTAAGGATTTAAATCATATTAATGTGTTGACTGAGCATCTAAATAGGTTTTCAAAGTACGATGACTGTCCTTTACCCTTCAATAGTGAAAATATCCAAATTGGATGCAAAGAACGTTGGTTTACTCAAGGCAACTTCTAGGTTCAAGTGGTCATTTTGATCAAATGACTTAATGAAATGCTATGGAGCTTGTAGTAGGGTGTCTCAGGTCTTAACTGATCATTTTTGATGATTTGAAACAATCATTTACTTCTCCTTCCTTACCGATTTCATGAAATTGTCAAATTTACTCCAAAAAGGCTACTAGAATTAGCCCCAGTTTTTAGTGAAAATTGTTCACCCTGCTCAATCTGCTAAACTTCATGGAAAACCCTTGGAGATGTGGTCATTTGATGATTAAAGATCAAGGATATTTGCTATGGCAAGTACTATACGGACTGTTTTAGGACTGCCCCACAAAATAGGCACTTTTCAAGGGTTTTTGAAGGTTTTAGTGAGGGTTTGCAATTTAAAAGTCTTCTCCATGTTACTAGACCCAATTAAACATTTTAAACCTTTCTTTGACATATACCAAGCACTCCCAAAGATTCAAACCTTATCTTAGAACACTGACATTATGTCAAATAAATGCCATACTGCTGCCCTTACACAGAAAAAACAGTCTAGAGGACTGGGACAGCAATGATTTTAATGTTTTTGCATACATTTCAACATTTGTACGCCAAATACAATGTAATACTGTCAAATCTAGATGCAATAAAGACTTGATAGAAGTTGGAGCAACTTGAAAACAAGTAGGAAAGGAGTTTTTTATGACTGTTGGTCATACACCGCCATCACTGCACTTTTAACAGTCTTAAAACTGTTTGCACTTTCTTTCTTTGTTTTAATTTATTTCTTCAATCTGTCACTGGCCTACAAAGGGGTGTTAATGGAAAGGCAAAAACAATACATATAGCCTCTTAAAGATCTTTAAAAGTTGAACACTCAAGGGATGCCACAAAACATGACAACCTTATAAGACTGTCACAAAGAAATACACTTTTTCTAGGATCCTTATTTAGGTCCTTTACAATCAAATGGTGTATCTTATCTTCTCCACATTGAAACCATTTGCAAATAAATTTTCATGATGCAAGAAAGAGGAATACATCATTCCATACTATCCATTTAGAGAGGTTGGCAATGAGGATCTAACAATGAAACAGTGACTCACTGTTTTGCAGTCCGTTTTACACCTTTGCCTCTTGCTTCCAACCAAGTCATGAGAGAGACAAGGATGGTAAAGCACAATGTTGTCTCTTGCCAACTTGTTTCTTCTTTAAAATTTCAAGGTACAGTGCTATGAACAACAAAGTACCATTTAAACAAATTTGAGAATACCCAAGCCAAGTTGCTCACTTCACACACTTGCCATGGGCTTACAAACACTTTTACATTGCTAGAAAAGGAAAATGGATGTATGGTACAGTATGTAAAGATCCAACAAATTCCCTCAAAGCCATGGATGAAGAGACTTTGAAGAAATTAGTTGGACCATGAATGATCTTCCATAGAAATCTCCTACCCATTGTAGGGGAACTTAACACACTGATGATAAGTAGAAGGTACTACTTGCATTTCATGTATCCAAGGTCGACCCAATAAGATGTGGTATGTGAGGTCTATGTCTAAGACTTGGCACATAGTGTCCTTTTGTAATGGTCCTACTTGAATTGGAAACATTATTGTTCCTTTGGATGATCTCTCTTTGTCATCATATGCTTTGATAGTGATCTTTTTGTGTGGATCAATAGATTGCTCAGAGAAGTCTAATTCATGAATAATTTTCAAGGTACAGATATTGAGTCCAACTCCTCCATCTATTAATACTCTTTTGAATCAATGCTTGTATACCAAGACTTCAATGTGGAGTGGAGTATTGTGTGGATGGCTCAATGAGATATTATCATGCTCAAAAAAGGTGAGGTTATGAGGTCATGTCATATGAGCCACCATGGCTTGGAATTTGTCAGCATCCAGATCTTGAGGTACATTTGTTTCTAATAGTGCTTGTTCCAAGATGTCTTTGTGTTTTGGTAAAAGTTTCAGCAACTCCAGTATAGATATTTGAGCAGGAGTTTTGCACAATTGAATGACTAGATCATATTGAATTTTGGGTATGATGTTTGTTGTTGACATATGCCCCTTCAAGACATATCTTTGAGCTCTAGTTGTTACATTGATAGATTCATGTTCATGCTTGTCCTTGATTGTGATGACATTTACTTGATTGTCCTCAGCTGATATATGATTGATGGTGTTATTGTATATGTGATTGGTACGAGCTCCACATGTATCATTTGAGGTTGAAGCTCCATCCTTGTTGTAGTTTGGAAGAGGATTCTTGAAGGCTCCATGGTCACCATTTATCTTGAGACCATCGACTGTTAAATGGCCTCTATCAACCATGTCTTGAACAATGTTTTTCAATCTCATGTAATCATTTGTTTGATGACCTTTGTTGCGATGAAAATCATTTTGGAAAGTTGTTTGCATTACCTCATGAGTTTGGATTAGGTCCTCGATTGGTGTTATTGCTTTGGGTATTGTTGGCATTGTTTGTGTTGAGTTGATCTTAATTGGTATTTGGTACATAAGTGTTAGTGCCTTGATTAGCACCTTTTGGATTCTTTGTAGCTTGAGGATTACCTGATAATGCTAGCATGGGTTTCTTGGATTTTGGATCATTTTATTCGTTTCCTCCTAGATTTTCTAGTATTTTTGTTTCTTGTCCAGAATTTGGATTTGTCTAATTTGTTGTTGTTTTGGTTGGTGTAATTGGATGAATTTGTTCCTTCTTTGAAGAATTTCAATGTTCTTTTCTTGACACATGCTTCCTCTACTTGGATGCCATTTTCAATTAATTTGGCAAAAGATGGTATGCATTGAAGTTTGAGTATGTAACTCGTCTCACTATTCAAGTTGTCAATGAAAATTTCCATTTTTTCTTTTTCAGGCACATCTCGAGGATATCTCAAAACCATACGTCACCAACATTGAAGGAATACCATGAATGTTTCATTGTTTTTCTACTTGGTGTTACAAACATATAGCATAGTGATATCATGTTGAATGTTGTAGGAATATTGAGTTATGAATTTGTTGACTAGTTCATCGAATGATCAGACAAGAGGTGTGATTTTCGATAACCATTCCATTGTTTGTCCTCCCAAGCTTCTTGGGAATAACCTCATCAAATAGGTGTCATCATGATCGAATTCAAGACTCATGGTACAAAATTCTTGAATATGATCATGAGGATCGCTTTTCCCATCATATTTGTCAAATTTGGGAATATCTGAGTTTGGGGGGAAAGGCACCATGTTTAATCCTCTGTCAAAAGGATAAGGACAAATTTCAGTTAAGTAGTATCATACTGTTGTCCCTTGTTGCATGTCTTGCATTTGTCTTTGTAACATTTACATTTGTTGAGTGAGAGAAATCAAAGGCGCATTTGTTTGCTGAGGAAAAAGTTCTTCCCTTGCATTGTTTCTAAGCTAGAATGGTGTGTGTTGGGGTATGTTTTGCTCAGGTAGATTTTTCTCATGTATGTTTTGTTCAGGATCACGGGCTTCCTACTCTCTTTGTCGGTCTTGATAATCATAATGTTGAGACCTTGTTCTAAAAACGTCACTGTCAAAGTCATCAGGGAGTTTAACTCCTTTGCTTGTGAGCATGAGCAGATATTTTTCTTTGTCATTTTCCATGAGTCTTTCCACAAGCTTTTGGAATGAAGCGCTTTCTTGACACTCTTGGATGAGTTACTCAGAAAATTCAGTGTCCTCTAGATTTGGACACTCGAAAGGATTTGATAATCTTCGATTCATACTAGACTTTGGTTGCATTTCTCTTTGTTTGTTTCATTGAGAGCGAGTAACAACGAGCATCTAGTAGAAGCTTTCTGTGACAAAAGGAACGAACTCCTCTTCAATGTTTTGTTCAGGGGTTGGTGGTTCAAATCGTGGTATGTTGTAAGTGATGCACTCTTCGGGGAAGAAAGTCGGATTGATCTTTCCTCCTTGATTTAGGCATTGATTGAATGCTGATTTTTGATAGAATGCTCTACTCCTCAATGGTTCTTTGTCAAATTTGTTGGTTTTGTTTTGAAGATACTAGTGAATATGACGAAGGAATGTTCGATGAGATTTGAAGAGCTGGCAATTGATGTATAAAAATTTATTTCATTTGGCGAGTATCAAAGAACTGGGTTGTTGTTTCCTCAACTTAGTGTTATGATAAATACTCTTTCTTATCAGAATATGAGGATTAGTCATGCACAAGAGATCAATGGTTTCCTTTGATTTGTTTTGGATTTAGTTGGCTTATTTTGGAAACTTAAGTTTTACTTTATCAAATGAAGGTTTAGATGCCCCCTCACGACAAAGTGCGTCAAATAATATGGAATACGAGATTTCCTAATATGGAAACTCGATTTGACAACTTGGAGTTTTAAAACAAGTGTGTTTTTGGATAGAAATCCTTTTGATTGAAGGACCTGTTTGATACTTGTGATGAGGTTTCCTGATTTTGATAGGAGAGATGTGTGTTATCTTGCGACTAGTTTTCAAATTTTGACAACTTTGTTCGATGGAAAACTTGCTTTGAGAATAGGTTTTGATACTTGGTTTTGATTTTATGTTTGATGAAGTTCAGGCCGAGCAAGGAAAGCTTCCTAAATTGTTCCCAGATTTTCCAAAAATAGCCTCTGTTTTGCCCCCTATTTTCTTAGTTTTTGCTACGCGCTAAGACAAAAATGCAATGCACTACTGAATTTCTTCAATGTGCTAGAGAAAGGACTCGACGTGCTAAGCTTCCCCCTGTGACGCGCTAACTAGTTTGTTTTGAATTTGTCTTGGTCTAAAAGTTTATGCGCTAATATGGGTTGTTAATGCGCTAGCTAGTGGTCTCTATGCGCTAACTCTCTATCCCTACGTGCTAAGCTGTTACCTCAACGCGCCAAAATGTTTTCAAAAAGTGCTACTTTAAAACTGCTAGTGCTGGATTTTATGAAGCGCTAATGTTCATACTTAATGCGCTAAGGTGAAGGTTGAATGCGCTAAAGGATGGTTTGCACACGCTAAGAAGTTGCTCTTATGCGCCAAACTGCCCTGATAGTTTGACTTGGTTCTTTTCTACAATTTTTGGAACTTTGTTTTTAGTTTTCAATTATGATGGATGATTTTTTGAAGTAAAAAATGAAAGCACAACACAAAAGAGACAACCATTTTGCTTAATCTAAACAATGAGTGTATGTTCTGCGAGGATGTGTTCAAATCTTCAATGTTTTAACAGGTTTAGATACAACATGCAATTCAGTCAGACTCTTTATTCAAGGGTCATAAGCAATATCATAGCCCACTAGTCTCGATACTCCATCAGGTCAAACAGTCGTGTCACCTCCTAGGGGGTGCCCATTTTTTTGCCTTTTGCCAGAAATTAACCCAAAGTGAATTGCTTCACAATTGAGTAGTTATCTTGGGAGATATATGGTGAGCGATCTCGGGGGCAGATTCTTCCCCACCCTTGCACTATGATATTACAAATGTCTAGATACTGACTTGGCTCAAAGTTTCTATGCTAAAGTTCGTAATCAGGCTTCCCATTCAGCCGTCAGTGATGAACTCCCTCAGGAGGCTTCCCAACCTTTAGAACAAAGGCTTTACGTATCTCAAGGATACTGGGGGAAGGCTAATCATTGTGCGCAACCGTTGAAAAGGACTTTCATCACTTTCCACTTTTGATTATAGTGGGTTGGAACACTTGGCATCAAAGTTGTTTCCCACTTAGGTCGTTCCCTTCACACTGGCCAAAGAATGGCTTTAAGAGTTTTTCAATCCCTTAGGAAGGCAGGCCTGCTAAAGGATTTAATGCAATAACATCGAAAGCGTAAGAGTGGTCTGACTTTTTGATCACCCAGTTAAGGGGAGAGCATATTCCTTCCACTTTCGTAGAAAAGCAAACAAGTGTTCCTTTTAACTCTTCATTGCAATGATTTGTTAAAATCTATATGGAGATGTTGCTCCACAAAAACATGGTGTTTATTTTATCCCTTTAAAGCAATGATTTTCTGATCTAGGAAAATAACCTGGTCAATAAAGCAAATTCGATGTTTGGTCAACGAAAGAAATCGATCAAAAGGGGAAGATCTTCCCTCTTTAATTGTGAATGACTTTGGACATGTGTGATTCTTTTACTTTGCAAAAATTTGAAGTGGATCCTTTTATGCACCAAAGGATGGTGAAATTCTTTTTAAACCCCTTTTATTTGCAAAAATAAAAAGATTTGTCTTGTTCTTTTTATAGCCCAAAATGAAAATTTGTCTTCCTAGAAAAAGCAAGAAGGATTGTTTTTGTGGTTCTTTTTATTTGCCCAAAATAAGGTGAGTTCAATTTTATCCAACAAGAATTAAAAGACCCTAAATTCTAACTAACTTAACTAAGTTAGCAAAAATTTAAACTATTTGTAATTCTGAAAATAAAACTAATCTCCACCTGCAAGAAATTGTCAAAACCCTGCAAAATACCAATCAAAATAGTTAGAAAAATCTTGGCTTTTGTGGACTTCTACAAGTCTAGATTTAAGCTCGGTTACAATTTATTTTTATTTTTATTTTTTGTTTTTTGCTTTTTGTCTATGATGCACTATAGAAAAGACTGTACGCGCTATAAGATAACTGGGATGTGCTATCGGACAGACCCGATGTGCTGATATGTTTTCCAAATGCGTTGCTCTATTATTTTCCCATGCCAATACCTACAAGAAAAATGTTAATAAAGTTTATGCCCTAAGTGATGGTTTGCACGCACTAGAGAATGAGTCCCACACACCGAACAGTGAGCCAGATGCGCTGGACTACTAACCAGATGTGCTAAGGGATGTTCCCTACGTGTCGATTCCTATTTCCCACGTACCTATAAAAGTGATTAGATTTAAAAACTGATTTGATTAATGGGGTTGAGCCCCATGGTAGGCACCAAAATGTGTGCAGGAAAAGTAGGGCTATGTAACTTAAAATGTGAAAATATTGCTCAAAGGGAATTGTCCACACACCCACAAGACTTCTTGGTGCAAGTTATGGAGTCATGAGGAATGACTCAACTTCCCAAGGTAGGTTCCATGGTTCTCTATCTCACAAGGTCCCTCAAGCCAATGCCTTTGCTCTAAAATCACTGAGCAAAGTGACTTAGGGATGACAAATGCAAGAATGAGGGATGCTTTAGATTGATTTTAACATGAAATGCATCCTATTTATGCATGATTCCATGAATGAGTTAAACTAGATTATAAGATGACAAGATTAGTAGCAATACTATCCTAACATGATATACTAGTTAATGATTTAAGCTAATGATAATAGAAATACTCTAAAATGCTTATTAGATTAATTCCTATTATAAAAAGAGGCTAGATGTATTGATAAAATTGAGCATAAGTGAGATACTAAAAGCTTGGATGATCTTTGAAATGGAGGAATGAGAGCTCTATTTATAGAGAAAATAGGGCAATGGAAGGTCAAGATCGAAGGAGTTAATCAAGGGTCAAGATTGAAAGTTATCAATCCATGTTTACAATTTTCACCAATGAAATGGTGACAATTGTCAACATAAGACTACTTGAGAGGAGATGTAAGAAGCATTAAATGCTTGAGAAGACCTCATGGTTACCTTAGAAGGTAAGGGTTAAGGTTAGGTTAGGGTTATGCAATGGATAAAGCTTTTACCCAAAGGATAAACTCTTGTGCAAAGGTTAAAGGGATAACCATGGTCAAAGCAATGAATGCTTGATGAGACCCCTGGGTTAGATGAGGGTTAAGTCAGTCAAAAATTCTCTAACCGTGCCACTAAGGGTTAGTTAACCATTAATGGTTTGAAGACTTTGGGGACAAATTTGTAAGAGTCCTTCCAAATTTGGGGGTATTCAACAAGTTAGCTTGTTGAAGGCATAAAGGCTTTAATGCCTTTTGAAGACTTTACTCCAAATTTGAGAAGTGAGCTCCTCAAATTTAGGGAAAAGGGATAATGGATGGGTTTAGGCTAATTGATTAGGATTAGATGGATTCTAGAAGAAAATAGGAATAGGGTTAGGATGCAAGTGAGAGATGTAGGAAAATGCAAGTGGATGAGAAATAATATAATTAAAATAAATTGCTTTATTTCAATTTGGTTGCAAATTGGGGATTAAATAAATTAGATTTATTTAATTGGGGTAAACTATTTAATCAAATGTAAATTTAATTAAAAAGTAGGGAGAAGGGATTTAATTAAATTAGGTAAAGGGCTTAAGTGAATTTAAATAAATAAATAGAATAATTTATTTAATTAAATAGAAGAATGTGGATGATTTAATTAAATTAGATTTAACTAAATAGAGGAATGAGATTAAAATGAACATTAAATATTCATTTAGGAATATGGTCATTTTTATACATCTACAGTTATAAATAACATGAGTGTATTGTAATAAGATTTTATTATAATGCTAACACAAGTGCATTATGAATTAATAGCCTAAGATTAGTCATTAGTAAGCCATAATGAAAGCACATTATAATATAAGTGTATTATGATGTGCTTGTATTATGTCCTACAGGACCAATCCCCCATCTTTATACTCATGTACTATTAAGTTTAGTGCCATTCTAGATCCCAAGTACAATATCTATGTAGGCATACCATGTTAGTTGCATGTGTAGTATCTAGTTGTTGATAGGAAATACCCTTTAGATTTTTTAAATATCTATTAGTTTTGTTGTGATTATTTTCAATGGCTATGAATGGTACTTATTTATATATTTCTTTTTTACTTATAGGTTTTCCAAAGGGACAATCATTTCTAAGGAGCATGTACCAAAACAACATGTATTTCCATATCTATATATTTCTTTGGGTGCTTGATATATTTACTTTCCTATTGACAATTTCTGTTTTATTTTGACATGAATTATTGTGGTAGTTCAAATGCAAGTTAATTTGGGGTAAAAGTAATTTTAGAAATTGCATACCTTATAGTTTCCCCCTTCTTATTAGATTCACTTGATCCATGTGTACCTAATGTAATAATTAGTGTTTAAAAACAATGGTTTTTATGTATAAGCTAGAAAACAACTTTATCTTGTGTTTTGATCCCATTTACACCCATTTCTAGAGTTTGGAATTGATCTTAGGTTTATCCACTTCTTATCTTATATTAGATTTGTAATGATATAAGTGATTTAGTCCAGTTTATGTATTCCATAAATCATCCCTTTATTTTAAAAATTAAATCAAAATTTGATCCAACCATTCTCTCTCCAATTGAATATTATAAGCTAACTAGAAGAATTAAAATAGTTATATTACATTCTATAGTGTCATATTTAAAGATAACATATGAACACCTTCTAGCACATACCACAAACCTAAAAAATAAATCTATTGATATTCAACATTGCATCAACATGCTAGGGCACATTACACAATTGCCTATTTTCCCTGATATTGTTTAAAAGCCATTGAATCAATATTTTTATAGAGGTTTGACACAAAGGGGTAATTATCGTTGTCATGTACAAACTCCTAAAAAAGTAAATCATTTTTTATGTTAAGATCAATATGATAATTTTGAGGTGACATAAGATCAAACATTTAAAAATTCAATAAAGATTAGATACATGAATCTAGTTTAGATTTAAACTCGTAGGATGAATTCCATTATCATAAAATTAATCTTAAAAAATAATATTTTTAATAGATTTTTATCCATTCTACTAGTAAATCTTAATTTATGGGATGACCCATGTACTACAATGGTTAAAACATTTATTTTGTGAAATCCCACCCAGATTCAAATCATTCTTGTTGGACAACGCATTTGAATAGCAATAATGTTCAACATCTTAAATTGTGCCCCTTATCGATTTAAAAAAAAAAATCCCTTAATTTTCAACAACAATAATTTAATCATTTGAAAAAATCCAACACTATCATATTTCACATCAAATCAAAAACTAAATATATAATGCATTTATAATTTAAAATTCTAACCATTTAAACATATTTAATATTCCAGTTGTTATTCTTAAAATATCTCATATTAATAATTAATTTATCCTAAAAGTAAGGAGAAAAACATATCATTTTTTAACACAATTTATATATAAATGAATTGATCTCAAAAATTAGCTAACACATTACATATTCCTCGCAATAAATAAAAAGATATTAAAATGATGCACATTAGAATCTCCAAGAGCATATGATACTACACATTCCTTTTGTGGCATGCATACCTTAACATGAAAGCCATATTCACAACGTGGTTTCTCATACAATTAATATTCCGACTTTTCTAGAAGACAATAATATCATTTAATTATAAATTGCTTCTTCTTATTATAAATATATAAATATAAATATCGTCTTTTTAATCATTACTACTTGTTTAGTTTAAATAGTAGATTCATGTTTATTTAATTTGTACAATTCTTTCAATCTACTTATATTATATTGTTTTTAGATTTTTTCTTTAAAATCATGTAAAAAAATAAACATCACTTTCTTAATAGATTGTTTTCCTTAAGATATGCAAATAAAAAATTTAGTTAGATTTGTCTCTCTAATGTTAGTGGACTAATGATCATGCAACTTGTATGATTACTTCAACTTGTTTCAAATATGTTGTTTCTAGACTCTTTTTGTCATAGATTTCTTTTTGTTATTATAAAACTATAAATATCATTTTCTTAATTAATTTTCCCTTTAAGATTTACAAATACAAAACATAAAGATTGAGTTGTTTGTCTAGTCATAGTGAACCAATAACTATGCAACTTGTATGCTTACTTCATTTTCCTTTTAATATATCATTTGGGTTGAACAAAGGAACAACAACCAAGACAGAAAATGAGGATTGCAAATATGGTGTTGGTTTTTATAGATAACAGATATGTGCTCAAGATGTCAAGTTAATGTATGGAAGAATGAGAGAGAGAGGCTTGGTTTTTATAGATGTTCTTCGGGTGAATCCACGCTGTGGGATGAATATGGGATAAAGAATATAGTTTGAGAATTTGATCCCACATGTGTAAGGTGGATGAAAATACGATAGAGGGAAAATGATAAAATATCAATGCAAAGATAACATATATGTGCTCAAGATGTCAAGTTAATGTATGGAAGAATGAGAGAGAGAGGCTTGGTTTTTATAGATGTTATTCAGTTGAATCCACGTTGTGGAATGAATATGGGATAAAGAATAGAGTTTGAGAATTTGATCCCACATGTGTGAGGTGGATGAAAATATGATAGAGGGAAAATGATAAATAGAGGATTCATTTGCTATGTAGGAGATTTGGAAAATGGATTTAATAATGGTGTATATTGATGACTTTAATGAATAATAATATTATAATAAATATTAATGAGAAAATAAAGAATAATGAGATAATATATTACAATATAAATATTATAATAAAAAATGGAATACGGAGGAATAAATAATAAGAATATTATATAATGAGGATCAACCTGATAATGGGAAAAATTAACTTTAATTAGGAGGACAAATTTTATGTGTCTACATTTTGCCCCTCTTTGAGACAATGCAGTTTGTCGCGTTGTTTCAAAGAAAACAAATGATGAACTGATATATGCACCCAAGATGTCTTGGTAAGGATGATGACTAATTGGTTATGCCCCCTCGAGAGATTGATCTCTCGATAGATCATGGGAGAGAAGATTGGATGATTGATATTGCGTAAGTGATTAAGTTGAGATATACATTTGATGGAAATGCACAGTTGATGAGGCGTAATTAAACAATTGATGGAAATGAATAGTATAGCCAGATTGATAAGCTGATTAAGCTGTTAGGGATTGATGATAGCACAAGATAAGGTGATCCAATGATTGATTGATTGATTCAGGGGCAATGAGATCTCAAGAAGTCATTTGATTGATTGATAGAGTGATTGATAAATATTAAGAGAGATTTATCAATTGGATAAAGCGGTTGATTGATTGATCCCTTTGAAACAAGGAAGATGAAGAGAAAAATGAAGAAGATGATGAAAGAAATGATTGAAGATGATGAAAGAAAATGATAAAGAGAAATGATCGATGCGACAGATGATGAAAGAGGATGTAAGCGATGAGAAGATGCAAGAGGATGTATAGTGAGAAAAAAGAATGAAGGTGATGAGAATTCTTGTTCTTTTCAAGTCTTTAATCATCATCGAGCTTATTATAGCAAAAGGATAATACTCATCTAGATACAAATAAGACCCAAATGAATCATCATACCAATTGTGTAAAATAAAACACATCAGACAAGAAGGGTTGTCTCAAATTGCATCAGACTATTATGTCCTCGATGATCTTAAATGATCATGTCCTAAGGCGAGTCATCATATTACTAAGGAACAATCCATAAGTAGAAAATAGGTGAACATGCCCCATCCTTGCCTTTCTAGTCAAAGACATCCTAGAGATAAAATCTCTAGTAAGAGACATCCCAAAAAATATAAAAGACATGTCACCAAAGATAAAATCAAAACAACAAGAAGACATAATCAAAAAAATAGACAATATGTTTTATGCCACAATTATTCTCGTTCAGTTGTCATGTTGATTGGATATATCGATAGTGTGTTGTTATGTCTGCTTAATCATTGCCTTGTCATGTCACAATTTTGTTGAAGTTCAAAGATGCATGTTTATCCAAGTGTTTGCCTTTGCAACATTTATTACACGTTCGGAATTTTAATTAAAAAAAATTGTCTTTTGCCACCCGAACGGATGCCTTGACTAAAAACTCCTTGTTTTAGAAGCCAAAAACCTTCTAGTTGTTGGTACAAGAGGTCGAACCTCTGATGACGTCTCACATCCTTATGGCTGCAAGAAGTTGAGTCCCACTTTTGGGCAAAAAGTGGAAGTGTTTTCCCTATTTTTCAAATTTTATGTCGATTGATATCAAAATTTGAGGTGCTTAGAGATTGAATCTGAAAAAACTTCACTAATAGAAAATGTATTTCTTGGAGTCTAATTATTAAATATATAATTTATTTCAATACCCACATGGTAAAAATTGATTTTTAGTAGGCATGTTTAAAAACCACTTTTTCAAAATGCTTGTTTTAGGATCATACCACACATATACAAACACCATATTTTGACATAAATAAATGAATTTTAAATCCTTCTGGGAAAAGAAACCTAAGACATCAAATATCGATGAGAATATATATATATATATATATATATATATATATATATATATATATATATATATATATATATATAGATATATATATATATATATATATATAGATATATATATATATATATATATATATATATTTATTTATTTATTTATTTTTATTGAATATTATTTTTTTATTAATTTTTAATTGACTATAAAGTACATTTTCAAAACATCTGGTGTACGACCACCATAATTCGATGAAAATTTCATATTTTTGATTTTTTTTTAATCTTCAAAAGAATTGTATGTAGATTGATGTCATATAATTTATTTTCCAGAAAGCCTAAAAACAAAAAAGTTATTAAATTTTACTGAACCTCATTATTTTACATTTAAGTACCACTTTTGATTAATAAATAATGCAAAAATAGTAAAATAATCATATCACTATGAAATTTATAATTTTTTAAATTAGGATAGTGAGAACTCTAGTGGGTTTTTGTTTCATCAAAAAATATGATCAGGAAGACCTTCAAAAAAATATGGCAAGGCAGAAATCTGGTATTCTAGTGCCTTAGCCATTTTTTTGGAGGGCCAAGCATAGGCTTGGTCCCACCAATCCTAACTCAAAGACAAAACCAAGGCATAGGTGTGTTTCCCGCTCCATCTTTTATGAAACGGTGCTCGTTATTTAAAATTCAAAAATCAAGCACCCGTTTTGAAATTTGTAGCATTTTAAGAAAAGTGTGTCTGTTTTTAGAAACGGGTGCTCATTTTTAGAAATGGGTTCCTGTTTCTCTACGGTGGTTCAATCCTAAATAGGCACCCATTTTTCAAAATGTGCACCCGTTTTATTTTTTTAGGTCAGGGCCCCGAATCTAAACGGGTGTTCGTTTCTTAAAAAATGGGCACTCATTTCTAGCGACAATTTTTTCCTCATAGACTTCTTCGGAATTGGGACCCAACTTATTGCACCCACCCCATACCATCATTAGGTTATACCCTTGCATAATTCCCTTAGATTATATACCTATAATATTTGCATAGCCTTACAAAAAAATATTGCTTGCACTTAGGATTTCTTGTCTTAGGTCTGACATCAACTGTTAATCAGCAATCACTCTTATCACTTGAGGTACATCTTCCTTGAGTTAGGGAACCTATCAGTGTCTTTGAGTTGGTAATCCGCTTGGAGTTCATCATCTCCTATCATAGAATGCCTTCTTTTTTATCACTTATCCTTGTGTCTATCCATCATAGCACAAGTCAAACCTCACATTGCAAATATTTTCAGACCTAGAATATCCTTAGTCCTCACATCAAACATTATTCATCCTCATATCCCATTTAGGGTTTAGCTGCACATCACTTTCCTATCATATAGATCACATTTTGCATCAATCCTAGCACATTCCAATCTCAATCATATCACATAGATTGCATTTTTGCATTGATCATTATCATATCCCAATCTCACCTTCCAATCACATAGTTTTCACCTTAATCTTTGCATTGATCCTTAGTTAGATCCTTATCTCACTCATATCATATAGTTGAGTCTACATTTTTAGGGGTTCCATTCCATCTTGAGTCTCATACATTGTCCTAGGTCAGAGTTCAAAACTATCACATATTTTTATGGCTACCTTGGCTCAACAAATTCAAGTTCTCAAGAGAGAAATATATGACATTCATGTCCAACAAAATGAATCAATGACCCCTTTTCAGAGACAAATTCACGATATCAAGAGTGACAAACTTCAAGGAATGCTAAAATGACTATATAAGGTGGATCAACAAAAAATTGAAAATCAAAAGCAAAACCTTAAGAAAGATCACATGACTCCTTCACCAATAAAATAAGACATTTCTTCCAAATATCCCTCAGATAGACAATTTATGCCTTTGGAACAATCTATTAAGTCATCTTTAAAAGAGCTTCTTAAGCAGAATCTTATCACATTGCCTAACACAACCCCATGAAGATGTAAATTTTTGAGTAACTACTATGCATATCATAGACAAAATGAACATAAGACTTCAAATTGCATGGAAGTAAAGCATAAGATTCAAGACCTCCTTGATAATGGCGTCATTGAAATTGAATATTCTAATGACTCACCTAAAGAGAAACAAGGCACTTCTCCTAAGCATGATCAAAATTATGAACCTATGTCTAGAAAGGCTCCACATGTAACCTCCATCTCTTTCACAATGCCTCCATATTCTAAAGCTTCTCAACAACAATCCATACCATCTCCGTAAAATAATGAGACTAATGATGACACTTTTCATGATGACCCTCAAGGGCTATCTCTTATGGAAATCCAAGCTAATCCCAATGTTGATACAAGTTCCTCTAATGATTTAAAAATGCTAGATCCTATGTCATCATGTACTCCAAATTACAAGCATTCCCACTCTAGAGAGTCACATCCAGAATGCTTCCCCATCATGCCAAAACATGAACACATTCCAAGAACTCCCCATTCATATTGAAAATTCTACCCCTTCCTTAGAAGTAGCTCTATGTCAAGAGGATAATCTAAAAAAATTAAGAAACAAGTCCTATAATAAATCAAGATCAAGACACCAAAACTCTCCAATCCCATCCAATGGTTGACCAAGATCCTATCTCCCTAGAATCCCATGATGATCCTCTTATACCTTTCCATTTCTTCCAAGATGATCCCCTTCCATCCCAATAGCTAAGTATCCTTCCAAATCCTATTCCTAATCCACTTCCTAAGAAAGCCTCTTCTGCCTTTTCAAATGATCCTATTCAAAATGAAGAGCCAAACACCCTTTCCACTTTATCCAATTGTCCTTATCCATGTCAAGATCAAAGTATTCATGCTTTGACTTGTCATAATCCTCCATGTTCTCCACAAGGTGAGAATGTCATGCCTCCATATCCACCTCAAGATCCCATCATTTCTCTTAGTCCCCCTCATGACCCCAATATCTTTGTGCAAGTTGTTAATAAACCTCTTATAGGTCAAATGGATTCTCCTACTTCCATTGGGTCTAGTCTACTTTCTAACCCTATCATTTCTTTCATTCCATCTCCATTTAAAAATGGACTCGCATCTTCTTCCAAAAGCAACGAGTATCCCATTAGTCAAAGGATTAATCAAGGCAAACAATCAAGCCTCCATGAACAAGGTTCATCAAAATCCCTCCATATCAAAGCAAATATTAATGGTCATGGTTCCAACAACACAAATGACTTTCAAGACATTAGTATCCCTACTAAATCCCACATTCCTCCACCTAAGCCCAAATATGTGCCTATCCCTTCATCCCTTCCATCCATCTTGGGTCCTTATACCCCTCCAACCCTTATTCAAGATCAACAAAGACACACATTTTTGAGAACCTTCCCACCATATACTTATATCAACCCATCCAAAACTCCTTCATATCATTCCTATCCATCCATGAATCACATTCCCTTGGGAAACAATTTGGAGGCCAAGTATAAAATCCACAAGTCTAAAAATCCACATGCATTTAAGGATCAACATGTCTCATCTAATCGATGTGTAAAAACAAAGAAAAATGTGATCCAAAGAGAAAAAGCGATATATAGAAGGCCACAAGGGCCCATTGAAAAAAATAGAGAAAAATCAAAAACCATATGGGTTCCTAAGGTGCTTGTAGAAGCAATGGGTTCCAAGGAATTACAAAATAAAGAAAATTCAAAATCCATATGGGTCCCTAAGGTTCTTGTAGAAGAACTACGTTTCAAGGAACTACAAAAGAAAGAAAAATAAAAAACCATGTGGATTCCCAAGCAACTCCTCAAAGCACAACATCCTAAGAAAATATCAGAGTTGACATCCAAGATTACTATCGCTGCTTCTAAACCTCTGCAACCTTTCGAATCCATTTTGGGCCCTCATGTTCAAAAATCCATTGTCATTCCTCCATCAAAATCTCAAAATCCAAAATGCACTTCTCCTCTATCACTCCACAACCCCTCAAGGTGTGTGCCAATGTTGATCTCGTCAGCATTTCCAATCACTCATGCACCGATCTTTCAATATCCCATCTATTGTCCAACACCTATTTTCCATCCTTTCATTCCTCTTATCCAATCCTTTGCATAAATCCTTACCCTAGTTTGATTTCATTATCCTACCAACATCTTTGAGCATACTTCATATCCATGGTCTATTGCAACACATATTTCAAGGATACCATCCAATGAAGCAAGATGCTTGAGTCCTTCTTCCCAAAAAAAATGAAAAAAAGAGAAAAAGAAAAGAAAAAGTAAAGTAAAGAGAAATAAATTCATCCATGTGTGAAAACCACCTTGGTGGCGCCTTGGGCAAGTACGATGATGAAAACCTGGCAAACAAGCGTCATGCATAATCCCTTATATTCTTGCACTATTCACTGGGGGCAGGTTCCATCCTTGCTATCTTATTCACCACATCCATCTATTATCCCTTAGCCTCCATTATCCTTCATCCTCCACTATCCCTCATTTACTTTATATCCATACATATCCCTTTTCTACCTTTCATCTTGGAAAGGTTAAGGATCTTTATAGGCTTTGTGTGTCCTATCTATTGCATCTAATCCACACCCTAAACAACTCCTATCCATTATTTTGTCTATCACTTGCTTCCATCTTTCATTACCACCTTTGACCTTTCTTATCCTATCTTCATCTTATCCAGATCTATCCTTTGATCTTGATCAAAATTAAGGACATAAAATGTAAAAATCCTCTTGACATGGTCATTTCTTCGGATCACATGGCATTCGTTTCACCATATCCTTGCTTTATATTGCTATATCTGGTCCCTTTGCTTAGATTGACATGTTATCCTATTGTGATATAGTCCTTGGAATCGCATAAGCCTTTGCCATCATTCACCTATCCATTCATGTTACACTAGTTCATTCACTCACTCAAAATCCTTTTTACCTTGCTAGACAGTAGGGACAAACATTTGAAAAAAATCATAAAATGTCTTGAAAAAATCATAAAAATCATTAAATGTCCTGAAAAATCTTAAAAATCATAAAATGTCTTGAAAAAATAATTAAAATCATAAAATGTCCTGAAAAAATCATAAAAAATATAAAATATCTTGAAAAATCTTTAAAATTGTAAAATGTCCTGAAAAACTCTTTAAAATCATAAAATGTCTTGAAAAAAATCTTAAAAATCATAAAATATCTTGAAAAAATCATAAAATATGAAAAAATTGTAAAAATCATGAAATGTAATGAAAAAAATCATAAAATCATAAAAAGGTCCTAAAAAAATCCTAAAAAATTAACATTTATAAAACCCTAAAAATCATTAAATCCAAAAACATGTAATAAACATTGCGATGACACAAACTCTTCGGAAAACCATGCAGCTTCACACTTCAAACGAACTCATGACATGACAAGATTACGATTGAGCAAACATAACAACATTTGATCAACTTATTAAAACCAAACACATTAACGGTGAACCAAAATCACTTTGGCATGCAACGTAATTGTTTGCTTGTTTGCTTATTTTCTTTTGATTTTTTTTTCATTCTTTTTTTATGGATAGGTCTTTTAGCTTTTCTGAGATGTCTGACTAAAGATTTTATCTCCAGGATGTCTTTAACTAGAAAGGCGAGGATGGGGTATGTTCACATGTTTGTTGCTTGTGGATTGTTTCTTAGTAATATGATGACTTGTTTTAGGACATGATCATTTAAGATCATCGAGGACATAATATTCTAATCCAAACTGATGCAATCCTTTTTGTTTGATGTGTTTTCTTTCACGCAATTGGTATGATGATTCATTTGGATCTTATTTGTATCTAGATGAGTTTTATCCTATTGCCATAAATAAGCTCGATGATGATATAAGCACTTAAAAAGCACAAGAATTTTCATCACCTTTCATATCCTCTTTCTCATCATTCTTCTTTCTCATCACTTTTCTCCTTTCACCACCCATTTCATCTCTCTTTTTCATCATTTCTTTTAACATCTTCTTCATTTTTTTCATTGCAGCAAGATCAATCAATCAAATTGCTTTATTCAATTGATGCATATCTCTGAATCTTTATTCTCTCTATCAATCAATAAAATGGCTTCTTGGAATCTCCATGCCCTTGGATCAATCAATCAAATCATCATTGGATCACCTTATCTTGAGTTATCATTAATTCTTATTAGCTTAATCAACTCAATAAGCCCAATCAGCTTATCAACCTAGCTATATTGTTCATTTACATCAATTATTCAGTTATGCCTCATCAACTGTGCATTTCCATCAAATGTACGTCTCAGCTTACTCACTTGCACAATATTGATCATCCAATCTCCTTTTCATAATCTATCAAGAGATCAATCTCTATCAATTTGTTCGATCAATCTCTCGAGGGGGCATAACCAATCAATCATAATCCTTATGAGGATATCTTTGGGGCATATATCAGTTGATCATTTTCTTTGAAACGACACGACAAGTTGCATTGTCTCAAAGAGGGGCAAAATGTAGACACATAAATTTTCATCTTGGGTGGATCCATTTCATTCTCACAAACTATTCCATCTAGTATTATTTATATTATTATTATTAATATTATCATTAATTCATTAGCACTATTAAAAATCATTATCATCTAGCCATTAATAATATTATTATTATTATCATTTATCCATTGTTATATTATTATCATTTCATGCATCCATTTATCTATTTAATAATATTATTTGTCATTTATTAACATAATTATCATTTACCATTTATTATCTATATATTTAATAATAATAATAGTATTATTCATCCATCTTCATAAATATATGCATAGGCATTCACATCATTCATTTATGCTTTCTCCTTTATCCATTTGCATCCACCTTAGGCATGTGGGATTAAAACTTCCAAGCCTTCTTATTTATCCCATATTCATCCCACAATGTGGATTCACCCGGAGAACATCTATAAAAACCAAGCCTCTCTCTCATTCTTCCATCCATTATCTTGACATCTTGAGCACATATATATTATCTTTGCATTGATATTTTATCCTTTGCATCTTGTTTTATCATATTCTAGCTTTCATATCATTTTATTGCATCCTCAATCTCCATCTTTCATAGCTTCGTGTGCATGTGCTTTCTGAGAACACTTGTTCTTTAACACAAGATCTTGATAGTAGGAGGGAAATGGAGTATGATTTTGTAGCATGCATGTGTGTGTTTCTACTCTAGATTTCGATTTGCATGTGTGTTTTGACAGGAAAAACTTCATTGTTGGATGTTGGAAGATTGAATCTTTTATTCTATCCATTTCCTCCATCTACAAGTGTATTGTAATGCGAACACATTATAACACATGTGCATTATGGATTAGTAGTGATCAACCTAGGATTAGTAATTAGTAAGCCATAATGGAAACACGCTATAATATAAGTGCAATATAATGTTCTTGTATTATGTCCTAGAGGACCAATCCCCCATCTTTCTACTCATGTAAGTTATTAAGTGTAGTACCATTCTAGCTCCTGATTATAATAGTTATGTAGGCAAACAATGTCAGTTACATGTGTAGTATCTAGTTGTTGATAGGAAATACCCTCTATATTTTTAAGATATCTATTAGTTTTGTTGTGATTATTTTCAATGGCTATGAATGGTACTTATTTAGATATTTGTTTTTTACTTATAGGTTTTCCAGTGGGACAATCATTTCTAAGGAGCATGTACTAAGACAACATGTACTTCCATGTCTCTATATTTCTTTGGGTACTTGATATATTTACTTTCCTATTGACTATTTGTGTTTTATTATGCATTATCATGATAGTTCACATACAAGTTAATTTGTGGGTAAAAGTAATTTTAGAAATTTCATACCTTATAGTTTCCCTCTTTTTATTAGATTCACTTGATCCATGTGTACCTAATGCAATAATAAGTGTTTAAAAATGATGGTTTTTATGTATTAGCTAGAAAATAATTTTATCTTGTCTTTTGATCCCATTTAAATTCATAAATTCATTCGTAGAGTTTGGAATTGATCTCAGGTTTATCCACTTCTTATCTTATATTAGATTTGTAATGACATAAGTGATTTAGTCCAGTTTTGGTATTCCATAAAAAAATCAAATCAAAATTTGTTCCAACCATTTTCTCTTCAATTGACTATTATAAGCTAACTAGAAGAATAAAAATAGTTATATTGCATTCTATAGTGTCATATTTAAAGATAACATATGAACACCTTTTAGCACATAGCACAAACCTAAAAAATGAATCTATTGATATTCAACATTACATAAACATGCTAGGGCATATTACACAACTACCTATTTTCCGCAATCTTGGTTAAAATTATTAACTCAATATTCTTATAGAAGTTTGACACAAAGGGGTAATTATCCTTGTCACGTACAAACTCCTAAACAAGCAAATCAATTTTTATGTGAAGATCAATATGACAATTTTGAGGTGACCTAAGATCAAACATTTAAAAAAATAATAAAGATTAGATACATGAATCTAGTTTAGAGTTAAACTTGTACAATCAATTCCATAATCATAAAAATGATCTTAAAAAATAATCTCTTTAACAAATTTTAATCAATTTTACTAATAAACCTTAATTTTTAACAACAATAATTTAATCATTTGAAAAAATCTGACAATATCATATTTCACATCAAATCAAAAAGAAAATATATAATGTATTTGATGCTCTGCAAAAAGGATTAGAATAGTAATGCAAACACAACAACACAAGAAACAAGTTCAAACGTTAGTGTTAGAAATCATAAATCAAAGACTATCCTAAGCAAGCATATCAAGAGAGACACTAAAAACAAAATAGAAAGCTTAACAAAACTAAAAAATGCAATAAGACATCTCCAAATGCCCTCCACCATGTTTGTAGCTACTCCTCCCTTGTTCCTCTCCTCTCCAAGTTCCAAATGAGTGTAACTCTCAGTAGTTTTTTGCACTATTCTGGATGTCTTATGGAGATTCAAGATTGAAATGATTAACTATGCCAATGCAAGTGTGAAGTGAATTAAATATGAGGTGTTATTTAATTAACTAATGTGAATTTTAGCCAAAAGACAAATGTAGATTATGTTAAAATGCTCTCCTAAATTCACTATAACTTAGATGCATACAAGATTTCAGGATTATAGATGTGCTTGAGAATGCTTGAGGATTTGAAAATGAGGAATGTGAGCTCTATTTATAGGTAAAATGGAGCAATGGATGGTTGAGATTGAATAATCTCAACAAGGGCCATGATTGATGGTTTTATGATCCATGTGAGGGCTTTCAACCCAATCCCAGAATGACAAATGTCAACATGAGATAGGTTGAGGGGAGAGGGAAGAAGCATTAAATGCTTGGCATGACTTGAAGGTTAACTTGGGAGGTAAGGTTTATGTTGAGTTGAATGAATAAAACCATTATCTTATAAATAATGCTTTTATCCAATGGATAAACTCTTGTGCAAGAGTTAGTGAGGATAACCATGGTCAAAGCAATAAATGCTTGAAGAGACCTATGAGTCAAATGTAGGTTGAGTTAGAGAGAAAGTCTATAACCATGTGGGTGAGTTGAGTTAACCATAAATGGTCATGTAAGAGCCATTAGTGGTTTGGAAGACTTTAGGGGTTAGCTTGTTGAACACATAAAACATTAAATGCTTTTCAAAGACTTTGAGGCTTTGAGAAGTGACTTCAAGTTGCTTAGGAATGTGACAATATTTAGGAAATGGGATTAGGCTAATTAGGAATGATTAGAAGAATTTAGAAAGTGGTTAGAAGAGTCTAGAAGGGGATTTAGGATTGCAAGTGGGTTTGGTGGGTGAGGGAAAATAGGATTTTAAATTAAAATAAAATTAGTTTATTTCAATTGTGGTTGCAACTTGCATTTGTAGGAGAATGCAAGTGGGGGGGATTTGTTTAGTGATTTAAATAGATATTTATTTATTTATTTAAAAGAAGAAAGTGGTTAAATTAAATAAATATGATTTATTCATTTAATTGATTTAGAAGTGTGGTTTAATAAATTAATTTAAATAAATTGGATAATTTATTTAGTTAATAGCAGAAGAGTATAAGGATGAATTAATTAAATATTAATTTAATTAACTGATGACTGATGGTTTATTAATCAAATAAATAGTAAATATTCATTTAATTAAATGGATAAATATATGTGACTACAATATTTATAATTTAAAATTCTAACCATTTAAACATATTTTATATTTTCAATTCTTATTCTTAATATATCTCATATTAATAATTAATTTATCCTAAAAGTAAGGAGAAAAACATATCATTTTTTTACACAATTTATATATAAATGAAATGATCTCAAAAATTACCTAACACATTACATATTCCTCGCAATAAATAAAAAGATATTAAAATGATGCACATTAGAAACCCCAAGATCATATGATACTACACATTCCTTTTGTGGCATCCATACCTTAATATACAAGCCATATTCACAACGTGGTTTCTCATACAATTAATATTCCTAACTTTTCTAGAAGACAATAATATCATTTAATTATAAATTGCTTCTTCTTATTATAAAAATATAAATATAAAATATCATCTTTTTTATCATTACTATTTGTTTAGTTTAAATAGTAGATCCATGATTATTTAATTTTTACAATTCTTTCAATTTACTTACATTATATTATTTTTTAGATTTTTTTAATAAAATCATGCTTATTATTGTAAAAAAGTAAACATCATGCTGTCTTAATAGATTGTTTTCTTTAAGATATGTAAATAAAAAATTCAATTAGGTTTGTTTGTCTAATGTTAGTGGACCAATGATTATGCAACTTGTATGATCACTTTAACTTGTTTCAAATATGTTGTTTCTAGACTCTTTTTGTCACATATTTCTTCTTGTTATTATAAAACCACAAATATCATTTTTTTAATTAATTGTTTCATTTAAGATTTAAAAATATAAAATATAGAGATAGGGTTATTTGTCTAGTTATAGCGAACCAATAACTATGCAACTTGCATGCTTACTTCATTTTCCTTTTAATATATCATATGTAGATATTTTTGTTTTAGATTGATTCTTGCTATCACAAAATACAAACATCACTTTCTCCATTGATTGTTTCCTTTCAAATATCTAAATAAAAAATATAGTTAGGTTTATTTGTCTAAAATAGACAATACCTATACAACTTGTAAGATAAATTTAACTTATTCTAGATATTTGTTTCTGTCCATATTACTTCTTATTAGTATAAAAAGTACAAACATCATTTTCATAATTAATTGGTTTTTTTAATATTTTGTATTTTTAAAAAATATTACTAGAATTATTTGTCCCGTCTTAATATATCAATGATCATACGACTTATATAATCACTTCAAGTATATGTGATATGAAAAAAATCTCCTACAAGAATATAAACATTATTTTTTACTATGTTTCCTTTAAACTATATGTAATTAAATTTATTTATCCAATATAAACCAATAACCATAGAACATGTAAAATCACTTTAACTTGCTTCTAATATATCATCTTGAAATATATTTTAACATTTGAACACAACTAATAAATGTAAAACCATATCCACCTTGACTAATTGTTATATTATATATATTGTATCCATTGCCTCATTAATTTTAAATTAGTTTTTCAAATTTGAAATAGTATTGTATTATGTAATTTGTTTTTAATTAATTGTCATGGTTCATATAATTAAACAAAAGCATGGGAGTATAAATATATTGCTTGTGTTGATCTAGAATATGGGTGTGTATTTTGAATCAAGCAAATGAATAAGATACAAAGAAAGAAGGAAACCACATAGTTGCTAGGAATAAACCAACAACGTCAATATACAAAACTATTCCAAAAACAAAATAGCAATAACTTTGAGCGAGCAACAAAATTACAAAGGCTTGTACAAGGTTCGGGTACCTTTCAAATACTTGCTTTTACTTAATCAAAACAAAATTACAAAGGCAATTAAGCAATGTTGTAACTTGCATACAAATACAATATCATGGATGTATCAACTTGTAAAAACATAGACAACTCAACAAAAATAAGCCTATTATATCTTAAGATCTTAGCAAAACTGTAGATGTGAAATTTAAGCATTTGTTGGAAATGTTTTGAACATAGAATGTCAAATCTGTGAAGCTATAACAACTGGAATTTGATCCTATCTAGATGTTTGTTGATCTTTAGATCTTCAGTTAATCTATATAATTTTTATTTTCTTAATCTAATATTGAAATGCTATTTTTTTCTTTCAATTGGGAAATGGATATACTAGGCCCCTTAGGATTAAGAAAAAGAATAATGTATACAAAGTTTATTGCTAAATTCCCAATTTAAAAATATAATTTAGTTAAAGATTATTTAAAAGAGAAGTATTTCTTTTTTCTTTTTTTCTTGAGTTTTAAAACAGATGTCACAAATGACACAACATTTTAGATAAATAATTAATACTTTTATATTATTAATATTCATATGTTTTTCAAATAATAATTAATTATTTATATATTGTTTATAAAATATTTTTTTAAAATTAAGAGTGTTATTTAGGCTTTGATTGATATAAGTAAGAAGTATAAGAATTAATCTAAATAAAAGGTGTTGTCTAATCATGAGGATTTCATTGGCTAGACAATATTATATCACGTGTATTCATACTGGGGGTTTAATATCCCAAAAATGAGGGTGCAACATATTACCTATCAGTGAAAATAGTGGGGTTTTTAATCCTGACTATGAAAAAATACAATATTTGGTAAAAATAGGGGGGCTTTTAATTCGAGCTATGTATTGGGAGGGGGTGACAAAAAAGGAGTTTAGAGCAATATTTTTTGAAAATAGGGGGATTCTTTAGTATTCCATGAATGCACGTGCTATAACCCAGGTTCACTAAGTGAAGCCCCCGTGTGTCTAATAAGGGGATCAAATGTGTGAATTGCTTGTGAAATAGATTAGATAGGTCACTAGTACAAAAATGACAATATATGACTAAATAAACTACCAAAAATTGTAGATAAATGACTAAATTTGATCACGTGACCACTGGTAGTTTATTTCCAATCATAAATCAATTTGGTCACGTGAACACTAGTTGTTTTGATTGATCGATTTGGTCATTGATTTGGTCATTGATTTAGTGATCATATATTTAGTCACTAATTTAGTCATATATTTAGTCACTAATTTAGTCATATATTTAATCATTAATTTAGTCATTGATTATTGTTATTTGGTCATTTATTTAGTCATGATAGTCACTAATTTAGTCATATATTTAGTCACTAATTTAGTCATATATTTAATCATTAATTTAGTCATTGATTGTTGTTCTTTGGTCATTTATTTAGTCATATTAGTGATTTATTTAGTCATATATTAAGTCATTAATTTAGTTATATATCAAGTCATTAATTTAATCATTGATTGTTGTTAAATGGTTATTTATTTAGTCATCATAGTCATATATTTAGTCCTTATTTTAGTCATATATTTACATCCATTGGTAGTATATTTAATCATTTTTTATTTATTGGTAGTATATTTAATCATTTTATAATGGAAAAATAATATAACATTAAACTTGAACTAGATCATAAAAGCAAATAAAAATATTACATATACGAACAAGCTACATGTTAGAATTAAAAGATTGATTGAACATCATGACAAACAAGGTAATATACAATTAAAAAAATAATGCAAATATGTATATATAAATCAAGTTATAAGATGTCAAATCTGTCTAAAGGTATATATGAATTTTTTTTAAAAAAAATGTCAAAGTTGTCTAAGAGTTTCCAACTCTTTCAAAATATTCAAAATACTGCATAAAACAATAAGAAACATGATAAACATATTCAACTATATCATTTTCTGCAAATATTTTAATGGCCACCTTGCAAAGGTTCCCTCTTTCTCTTTCAAACAGCTGACTCCATCTATTTTGTCTTCGTAAGGAAGAGGTATGTTACTTGTGACCGTTAAAATGTTCACATTTGTGTCGCCTATTCCTTTTAAGTTTACTCCATGTAGAATAGATAGGGAGTGAATCCTCCCAATGCCAACAACAACACTATCAAATGGATCCAACAACCTAACTTTATCACCTTCATTGAATTTATCAATGTGTTTCTACAAAAAGAAAACATAACACGTTATATTAATATATATGTAATGATTACCCTCATTTGCATAATAAAACAACCATTAATTTAATAATACTTGTGTTAAAATAACTACATAAAGAAAATTTCAAAAAAATTGCAATCATTCTATAGCTGAAAAAAAAGACATCTAGTAGACCAAAGTTTATATAAGAAATCATACACATGTGTATTTCATTAAGGGGAGCACATTTTATAAGCATATCAAACCATCGGTGTAGCTTACCCCAAAGAAAGCACCTTAGCAAAGCCAAAGGTCATCGGGAAGTGATTAATTATTGCAAGAAGGGGATAGGAGTTATCCTGATACCTGATAGACACATCGGGAGGATATACACCGACTTAGCAATTACTAAAGTATCATCGGTGTAGCTTTCACTATTAGAACATGCGATTACTATTTTGTCAATAGCCGATAAGGCTATCGGTAAAACTTACACCAATAGGAAGAGAGACATTAGTCATCAGCATAACTTAAAGAGATCGGGATGTATCATTTCAAGCTATCCCGATACCCGATGGAAATAATAAAGTAGGAGGTTCATCGGAGAAAAATAACTATCGGCAGAAGCTATTCAAGGTTATGCCAATACCCGATGGAGGCATTAGGAAGACACACGCCGATAAACAACAAAGTAACTTAAGGAATGAAACATTGCTGACGACACCAAGGGAGTAATTCATCGGGAAACCATATATTGATGAGACATTACAGATGCAATTCAAAACTGAAACCAAAGTAGCCTGTATTTAATGCTTACAATTGAGTAAATTGATGGCTCACATGAGGTGAATTAAGAACCAAATGCAGACTGCATCTTAGTAAAAAACACACAAGGTAATAATTGTTGCTCAGTTCTTCATGCATCATGGAAGATTCAAGTTCATCAGGAAGAAAGAGGAGTGCTAAGGGATCGAAATCCACATCTAAAAAATCAAAAACAACGAAAGTCCCTCCCACACGAAAACTAAATCAAGACATTACTGATCAATTGCAATCTCTAGGTCCAAAATCAAGAAGGTTGAAACAATATTTGCCCAGAAAAGACCAACTTGAAGACATGTTTAAAGGGGTTGGATACATATGGACAAAGGTGAGAGGTTATGAACTCTTCCTATTTCATTTTCTGAGAAAAGACAGAGAAGTACCAATTTGTAACCTGTGGATAACCAACTTAGGTAAACTAGTTGTTCCAAATGTTTTTGTAAATATCAAACTTGGTCAAAAATTATAATTCTATGAAGAGATGCATTCAGTTTCCAAATGGAGAGGTTTTTATCAGATTTAGTTGTGACACCATAAATGAAGTTTTTATCTTAGACCCTAACCCAGATGTACCCTTGTCATTTGAAGAACTAGAGGAGGAATTTGTTAAAATGGATACTACTTACAAAGGGTGGAACTTAGCCTTTCACATGGTTGAGAAAGGCATCATCTTTCCAGGATGGGATATGAGCACATCATTTATTTTTGATAGCATGTTACATTCTAAGAATAAGGATTTTAAATTGGATATTCGGGGAGTGAATGATGTGAATATCGGGTCTAGATTTGACCAAGATGAAGAGGCTTTTCTTTTGTGTTCTCTTTACCCTCCAAATAAGAGGTCGAAAATCATTGATGTGGACAAATCTTTTGGTCACATGATGAAATTGATAGTGGGTGAAGTGGTTCCTATTGTTATTGCTAACATGGGCATCAATATTTTAAAATTTAATAAAGCACAATTAGTCAAAGTGATCAGAGAAATAGATTAGTACAAGGGGCTATATGAAGAATTGCTAAAAAGAGGACAACATATGCCACAAATCCATTACAGTACACCTATATGTCATGCGATCAGGTTGGAGGTATAGAGGTCCCTAATGTAGCTAATGTTGGGTCATTGGTGTTGGCAACAAATGTACATATGTATGAGACGAGACCCTTTAATTATGCTACTTATCTTGTAGAGAAATTACATGAGGTTTTCTTGAACCTCAGAGATAACAAGGAGCCCACTTTTAAGTTTTACTCATTGTTGATGCATTTAATTTTATTTTATGGAAGATTTTGGGGCATGTGGCCAATGAGTTTAAAATTAAACATAGTGTATAGAGAAGGTAAAGAACAACCAGTGAAAATGTGGACATCAGTTTGGAACTAACGATATGTGAATTCAAGATACATTAAGTTTGAAGAGCTAATAGTAAAGCCATTGGACCAGATGTATGGTGTCCCATGTGAAGGATCTATATCCACTGAAGTTAAAAGATTTTTGAGACCTGTTGTTTTTTATGAGAGAGGTATTATCAATTACAACTAGGGTGATTGGTTTGTTCGTAAGGATTTTACTTGCTTCAAGATTTATGGTTTTGAAGGAACCCCATATGTGTTGTCAAAATTTGTACCAAACATAATTTCTTATTTGGAGATTGTAAGACAATTAAGTGTTTCAAATGCCAAACATTTTGGAGATATGCTTAAGCAAACTTTCCTGCTTGGGACTCTTAGTTTTGGGGATTTTACCATTGTATCCACAAAGGCTTATGAAGCCATTGATAGGAAACTGATTGAAGAATACATTTTGTTCAAATATACTGTTAGGGTCAATTATGACCCTGGAGGATATATTCACAATTGCAAGAAAAGTCAAAATCTGGGAGATTATTTTCATGTTTACTTGGAAGTAGAGGATATGTTTAGAAACATGGAGGAGGAAGAGGCCTAGTTGGCCATTAACGAATTAAACAAAAAAATGGTAGAAAAGAGAAAGAGATTGCAAGAAATGGAAACTGAAGAAGAGGAGAGTGAAGGTGAGTCAGAAGAAGTTGAGATACTATCTAGGCATCAAGCACAAGACATAGTAGAAGAACCTAACTTACAAGAGAAAATTGTTGCCAAGCTAAACATCCATAGTGATGCAAGATACGGTGAGTATTCTACCTTTGTGTTTGATGATGTTTTTATTAAGTCAAAATAATTTAAAATTATTTTTATATAATTTCAAAGGTAAAAAAATGAGAGACTCTATCACAAACGTAACCCCTGAAAAATAATCAGAATTGTTGGGGAAACTAAAGGAAGAATTTAGTTTACAATTGACCACTATAACCCCTCAAAGGAGAAGACAACTTCTTAGTGAATCAAGCATCATCATCTTTCCAGGATGGGATATGAGTGCATCATTTAATTTTGATAGCATGTTACATTCTAAGAATAAGGATTTTAAATTGGATATTCAGGGAGTGAATGATGTGTATATCGGGTCTAGATTTGACCAAGATGAAGAGGCTTCTCTTTTGTGTTCTCTTTACCCTTCAAATAAGAGGCCAAAAATCATTGATGTGGACAAAGCTTTTGGTCACATGATGAAATTGAAAGTGGGTGAAGTGGATCCTATTGTTACTGCTGACATGGGCATCAATATTTTAAAATTTAATAAAGCACAATTAGTCAAAGTGATCAGAGAAATAGATCAGTACAAGGGGCTATATGAAGAATTGCTAAAAATAGTAGGACAACCTGTGCCACAAATCCATAATGGATCTCAATGAAAAAAGAGATGTGAAGAAGTGCAATTGGAAAAAAAAAGGTTAAAAAGGCAAATGCAGAGTGTGAGGGCTAATGCAGCCTTTGTTTTGTTGACCAAGAGATTTGAAAAGTTACAGGGTTTCCTTGAAGATTTGTGGGTTGTTTATCATAACAATATGGATAATGCGATATCTCACAATCAGATTTATAATAGATTAGGAACTTTATTGCATGATAAGACAATGGCCAATGTAGATGCCAAAGTTATTGAAGAAATACAAAGGTTGTTGATGTTGGCAAATGCACACTCCAATGAGAAATTGTAGGTGATTGAAGGTTTTGTCATTGATGGCAACCTTGCAATCATATGATACCAACAAGACAATATACCGACACCGACAATGACAGACTTTACATCGGCACACAAAACACCAACAGAGAAAGGAAGGATACCAGCACCTTGGCCGACAGGAATTTTGTTGATAATATATTTTTTAAATTAATTGTAAAATCATTGTAAGCCGACATGGTGAGTTGTAATATGACTCATATATGTATGAGATCATTGTAGAATATTTTAAAAGAAGGATATACATGAAATTAGGCAGACCTAATATGTGAATTATAGGTTAAGGGTTTGCATATGAAGCAGAGCTAAAACTGGCACTAGATCTAGCATAACAGATGCTATTTTGAAGCAGTACAAGACATTGGATTATTATAATCCATTTTTGTAAGTCAGTGTGACTTCCTTTTGTAATTGAGCAATGAGCTCTAGGCACTTGGCCTTCTTGCATGTGCAAGCCCCTATTGTAGTAGTAATATTCCCTTATTGGCGAGTATGGTGTGCTCTTCATGTGGTTATTGTTTTTCTTGTTTACTGCATTACTTTTGATTTACTGGTACATTGTATTGACATGCTTTACATGTTTTAATTCAAGTAAATTAATAAATCGATTAGATACTGATTCACCCCCCCTCTCAGTATCTTTAGGAATCCTAACAATTGGTACCAGAGCTTGGTCCTCTATTTTCAGAAGCCCAATAGCTTGAGGAAGATCTTGACATCGGTAGAGATGGATAACTTAAGAGAACAATTGAAAGCAACTCTTTCAGACTATGATGCAGAAAAATTGAAGAATATAAAACTTGAAGATAATCTAAAAGCTTCTTAGGATATCATTCAAGCACTTCAAGAGAATTACACTATAGTAAGGAATAAAAGAAGAAAACTTTGTGAGAAGATGCAGAAAGAGGGAGATGAAAAGGAAACTCTTAATGATCTGGTAAAGAAACTAAGACAAGAGATAAGTACGACATAGAATGAGATGTAGGATATGACTATGAGATTTTGCAAAGAAATTGAAGATAGGAAGAAAAATGAAGAAGACGGACTAGAAGATAGAATGATGCTACAAATGAAAACACAAGACTTAGTTATGAAAATGATATGTTGAAGACAGATCTAATGCATACACAAAATGACTCAAATGAACTTATGAGACAGAAAGAAATCTTGGAAAGAGAACTGGCTACTGCAAATCAGCACAAGGAAAAATTCAAGAAAAGCTCAGAAGAACTTGGTGACATGCCGAAGAATCAAAAACCTAATGGTGACACTAATGGCCTTGGCTTTGAAGCCGGTGAAAGCTCTGGTACTACAAACACACATGATCATAGCAAACCGGTAAGGAAACCAATTGCTTATAAATTTAATGGCAAATGCTTTAACTATAACAAGTATGGTCATAGAGAAAATCAATGTAGATCTAGAAATTATCAGAACACCAATACACCCACTGGTCAATGTTCTAAATGCAACAAAGTTGGTCATAATTCAGAGAATTGCAGAATGAATGTAAGATGTTATGTTTGTGGAAGATTTGGATATTTATCTAATCAATGCAAAACATATACTAACATAGGATATGGGAAAGCTATTTAGAAAAATAATGTGACTTGTTATGCCTGTAACAAGATTGGACACGTTGCTAGATTTTGTAGAAGTGGGTCCTCATCGGCAAATAACAAAGGTCCTAGTTTGAAAGGTAAAGAAAAGGTTGAAGAGGTAAAGCAAGAATTCTCAAAATAGAATGTTGATGGGAATACTCCTCCACCGGCAGAATAGAGTAACACTCCACCGGCAGGAGACTCTTCATCTAACTGAAGGAAAATCCTTTGAGGGTTTAGCAACTAAATGAGAAACATGCTATTATTCCCTCAGTTGATGGTGAGAAGTTGAGATTACTTCTTTACCAGTAGATAAGTTAAGTTGTGACTTAACTAGCAAGCATTAAATGTGGCAAGTGAAGAAAATAACATTATAAAACAAGTGTTTTGGCTCCATTTTCATTTCACCGAGCATTCAAATCTTCAAGAGCGCGAAAATTCTGAGCAAAGGCATTCCAAGCAAAGTAGTGAAGCAATTCATCAAGTAATCATTCCTTAAGGTAGATAAAGGTATTTATATCCATGGCTTCTTCATCTACTCCTAAATTCATTGCAAACCCTACTATTGTTGAGGTAGTTAAGTGCCCTAGACCGTCTTCAAATTGGTTCCCAAAATTGCTAGGAAAGATGATGACATAGGTGCATTCTCCCAAATCCCTAAAGGAGTAGTTTATGCTGAAGACCCTAGAATATATATACATTGTCATATAGAGGAATTGGGCGATGATGAAATCAAAAACATGTATAAATCTATAATTTGTGATGAATCCGAAAATGTCAAAACTGAACACAAGATAATAGAAACCCTAGGTTTTATAGAAATTCTTAGTATCCCAGATTTTCCAAAGGATATCATAAGAATTGTGCTAAGTAGGGTTCATGGTGAATTCTTTTGGTTGGACTTTATTCACAAGATTACTAAGGAAGTTGTCAAAGCAGTAACAGGGTTACCTTCCACTGGTAACAGACCAGACAAAACCAAGAGAGTCTCAAATGACACAGTGATAGATCTAACTGGTGCAACATTCGACAAGAGATCACTGAGGGTAAATGATGTAATGGATATCAATGTCAAATTTATGAGTATGATCTTAGGCTACAAAACTACACATGCAAATAGGTTAAACTTAGTCTGTAGACTATGCATTAAAAGTGCCTATGATATGGTAAATAATAATGCAAGGATAGACATATGTGAATGGCTTAAAGATGAACTAATTGATAATTTGGGAAAGATAAAGAAAGGCAAAAAGGGAACATTTAGATTTGGAAATCTACTTGTTTGTCTGATGTTGTACATAACCAAACAAGTACCCAGTATTGGTATTAGAATTCGGTTTTGATATACCAGTAGGCAAACAATTGTTAGATTTACTGAACAACATGGGAGAGAATAGGGAAAAGAACTTAAATGAGTATTTTCAGGCATTGAAGGTGCGAATGAAAACTAGAGTCAGATTGTCACAAGCTATTGTGGATAAGTACCAAAAGGAAATCTAGTTTGTAATAAAGAAAGATGACATTTGGATGGAGGCATTTGTTCCTAGAACCATCTGGGTCATTGAAACGGGGTATGAAATAGATGTCAATATAATAGAAACTTATGCAAAAGCCCTCCTAGAATCTCCAAAGGAACCTGAAGAATTTTTTTTTGGCAGTGTTGAAATAATAGAAAGCTAGATTCAATCAAGGAAAAGGGTTAAGAAGGTTGAAGCAACTATTAGAAAAGGAACTTGACAGGAACAAGCTATCAGGGAAGATGTATTAAGACAAATCGGTATTAAGGAGAGTGAACTAGAAGAACTCCAACTGGAAATTCATCTGTCACCGGTTGCAACTTCCTCTGAGAGTGATATATCGGCTAAATTCAAAAGAGTTGAAAGGAAGAGAAAAACCTCACTAATACCCTCACCTTCCCCTAGAAAAACAAGGCAGATACAAAAAGCAGTGAGGCCTCCAGCAAAGAAACTGTCTCTAAAGAAAAAGAAGTTGACCCTAAGAAAAAGACTCAACAAACTATTGCTCCCATTGATAAACTTCTCAATGAAATAATAGAGGATGGCAAGTTGAAGAATATCAGCAAACTATATAACACACTATCAGCTTATGACAAAGAAAGGGTAGAGAATAGCGTAATACTACACTTAGACATTTTCAAGAAAATTTTGATGCAAGTTGTTGATGAAATACTAGTAGATCTATACAACAGACTAGAAGCTAGAAGAGTAGCTATTATTGATCTAGATAAGAAAATAAAGATTGAAAAACTACTTTCTATATATCCTGTTAACTCACCTAGTGAGATAGATCAATTGATCTCTGAGGCTATTAGGTCAATATTTTCAACTGCTCACCAGCATGTAGCACTAATGGCAGGAAGAGTGAATCAGATAATAGAGGAAACAATAGATGCATGGGATATATTCCTGGTAGAAAAAGAAAAACAAGAAGAGTCTCAAAAACCTAAACCCATCAAGGTATATCAAAGGATAAGGGAAAAGGTAAGGTTGGTGGACCACCCAGTATAAAAATAATAGACAACTTATCCCTACCGCCTTTAGATACTCCACCGGTAGTTACTACTGACAATCAACCAGCTACTGAGAGTATGGACACACCACATGAGGATACAAATCCTGATTCTGAGGTGTTATATACAATGAACATTGACACTCAGAAAGTCAATATTGTGGTGGATAAAGAATCAACTGGGAAATCAGATGTGGCAACAAAGCCACCGACAGAAAACATTACAATGACCCTGGACATTGGAAAGACAAAGACCACAAATGTACATAATGATTCATCTACTGAGCCACCAGCAACAGGCAGCACAAAAGAAAAACCGGCAATGGACAACATTGAGAAACAGGCCAAGCAATAGGCTCCCTTATAGGAACAGGTTCATGCAGAGATAGTGCCACCGACAACAGCTGAGAAACCCAAACCTTTGCCTAGAGAAATGCAAACACAAACTGACCTACCAGAGGTCACCACAAGCAAAGAAGTTACTCACATTGGCGGCATACAGATTTTTGGTTCTTCCATGGTAGAATTCAGACCAACAAATGTGACAAAAGTTCCATTGGATTCAATCAAGAAAATAACAAAGTGTAGTGCACAAGCATACAAAGCTATTGATGATACAATCCCAATTTTGAAAATGATAGCACCCAAGTGTAATGTGGATAAATAAGATTCTTTAAATCAACTTGACACATTGTCCAAGTATATTACTGACAACATTGTGATAGTTGAACAAATAAATGAGGAAGCATTCAAAGAGAAAATTGAGAAAGAAAAACATAAATTCTTTGAAGAGGAAATAAAGAAGTGCATGAGACAATGTGACACTCTTTTACCGGCACTATGTAAAACACTAAAAGACTTTAAAAATTTGTACAGAGATACATGTAAAACAAACTTTTTGATAGTAGATATAGACAAGAAGATCAGTATGGTACAAGAAGATAAAAACAAATTACCCGACAATTTCATTAATTCATCTGAACCATTATCAACTTTTGAGCAGAAAATAATAGGTTTTGAGGAAGAACTTCAAAAATTTGAAAAAGAGAAGGAAAGAATAAGAGGAAAGGCAAAAGATCTAAAATGGAGACAGTCCAAAATTGGACTACCTCGCCTCCTTAAGAAAAGAGATATTTGAGGCATTGGTTCAAGGACAGAAGACACCGAAACAACAATTGCAACACCTCACCAGTATAATTCAGAGGATAAAGGCCACAATAAAGGACAATGAATGGTTCACTGAGAGCCTAAATCTGGTATTGGCAGACCTTTTTCAGATTGTGACTAACTGGTTATAGGGATGAAGCTGGAAACCACACTCAGTTGACACTTTGACAACCTTTGTCATTGATGCCAAAGGGGGAGTAGTGGTAATGAGAAAAATAGTTAGCAGAAGACACCATCAGCTCAAGGGGAGCACATATGATTTGGTACATAGTTTTTTGGTAAGACAATTTTGGTAGATTCTTTTTGGATGACACTTTTTGGATTTTTCTCATGAGTGTTGCCATCAGTGCCAAAGGGGGAGATTGTTGGAAAATGCACACTCCAATGAGAAATTGTAGGTGATTGAAGGTTTTGTCATTGATGGAAACCTTGCAATCATATGATATCAGTAAGACAATATACCGGCACCAGCAACGACAGACTTTACATCGACACACAGAACACCAGTAGAGAAAGGAAGGATACCGACACCCTGGCTGATAGGAATTTTGTTGATAATATATTTTGTAAATTAATTGTAAAATCATTGTAAGCCGACATGGCGAGTTATAATATGACTCATATATGTATGAGATCATTGTAGAACATTTTAAAATAAGGATATAAGTGAAATTAGGCAGACCTAATATGTGAATTATAGGTTAAGGGTTTATGTATGAAGCAGAGCTAAAACCAGTACTGGATTTGGCATAGTAGATGCTATTTTGAAGCAGTACAAGACATTGGATTATTATAATCCATTTTTGTAAGTCAATGTGACTTCCTTTTGTAATTGAGTAGTGAGCTCTAGGCACTTGGCCTTCCTGCGTGTGCAGGCCCCTATTGTAGCAGTAATATTCCCTTATTGGCGAGTAAGTGAATATTGTGGGTCACAAATCCCACTGAGGTTTTTCCCACATCGGGTTTCCTCGTTAAACTACTATGTTATGGTGTGCTCTTCATGTGGTTATTGTTTTTCTTGTTTACTGCATTGCTTTTAATTTACTGGTACACTATATTGACATGCTTTACATGTTTTAATTCAAGTAAATTAATAAACCGGTTAGATATTGATTCACCCCCCCCCTCTCAGTATCTTTGGGAATCCTAACAGTTGAGAAAACATGAAGAGTTTGACACAAAACTGCAAAATGAATTTGATGAATGGAAGGAAATAGTACAACATGGTGTTCCAGTGGTTGAAGATCAGAATGGACAGATTAAGGATAAGGATAAATGGATTATGGAATGCCAAAGTCTTCTTAGTGCCTCCCTTAACATTGCCTAGTCTGATGGACTTGATATGATAGATACAATTGAGTATATGGAAAACTTCGTCACTATGGAGATTGTGGTCAGAGATATCATCCATGATATGGATACCTACAAATTAGAGGGATACTTGAAGCATATTCAGAAGTGCGGTCAAATTCTTGGAGATCAACCATAAATATCAAAAGGGTGTTCAAAGATGTGACTTTATCTTATAGTCTGTCAGTTTGTTCATATTAGTAGGGCAGTTTTTAGGGAGTTAGTTTCTAGTTAGTTTTTTGTTAATTTTAGTTTTAATGAAAGCGTATGCCCTTTCATTTTTCAAACCGAATCTAGGAAATACATATATCACAAGTTTATAGTTTTATATTAAGACAATCTTTTATGCATTTCTTATGAACTCGTTGTCTGGAAGTATCAAGTTGATGGATGATATATACTAAAATCAACTGGTTTAAGTATCATATTTTTAATATAAAGATTCAATTATTTTTTACTCATGATGGTCTCTATCTTTTCAATTGATTGATCAGTTCCTTAGATAAATCTATTTGCATAGATTGTTTCATTGTGCAATCTTATGTTGTTGTAATTAAGATTGATTTTTCAGTTTGAACATCACTTTGAAGGATTGGTTGGCAAACTTTGAATTGTCTCATTGGTCTTTCAAAGTAAAGTTAAATTTAGTAAGACTAACTGGATGTTATATTTTCATTAAAGTTCATATAGAAGCCTCTGAGATGATGGTCTTGTTTCATTAACAAGTTATTAAAACTATCTCTAAGGTTAAACATAGGATTTTTCATTCGAAATGATATGAAACCAGTAAGGAATTAAGGCACTGGTCTTTTATTGATTTTATATATTTGAATCAATTATCTCCAAAGAAAATTTCATCAAGGAATCATATTTCTAATTCATACAATCACTACTTTATAAACATTCATTTACAAACAAGCAGTCACAATTTTCAGATAATAAAATTGGGTTCAAGAACAATTGCCATCTTGAAGTCACTAAATTTCTTAAATTTGCTATAGAAAATTCTTTAACTTGCAGATTTAGGTTTCAGGTATAGGTTCACCCGCCTTGTTTTAGTGAAGCCTAAAGTGTAGGGGAATTTGATCTGTTGATCATTCCCATTTGTTGGCTAGGACTAATTTGGAAGTCATTAAGAGAAGTGGCAAAACTCTTTGATTTCAAATTTGTGGTTTTGGGAACCAACACATCGAAAGGCAGAAATTAGAAAAAAAAAAGCACAATCAATCCATCAAGAAATATTACATGTATCCAAACGAGTCACATCATCATAAATTCAAAATGAATTTCTTAATGACCATTGCAGTACCAAAAGTAATCGATAAAAAGGACATGTCAGTGAAATCCCCAAAGCATCTGCCGAAGCACGAGACTCATCAAAGTGGATATGAAGTGGGGCCCTCTATCCAGAGTCATAGATCGATGAAATGGAATGAGATCTCATTGAAGTAAAAGGGGTTTTGATGAAAAAAAGCTATCGAGTAAAGCATTAGAGTGCATGGTGAAATGAGAACTTTCATCAAAAATCCAATATTGATGAATTCAATGGATAACTCATCAAAATATGGTTGTCAATAGAAAATGCATATCGATAAAAGGTGAAAACACTTGAGTGAAGAGAGAGTTTCATCGAAACAAAATAAATAGTGTTGGGTCTATATTGAAGATGGGCATCAATAAAACTAGGGCGTTGAGGAACATGAAAAGAAAGTCAATGAAGGGGTATGTTTCATTGAAATAAGAGTTGCCTTTGGGAAATGTGGCACGCTCATGCATCGAAAGGCAAAAATCAGAAAAAAGCACAATCAATCTGTCGAGAAATAGTACATGAATCCAAACAAGTCACATCATCATAATTTCAAAATGAATTTCTTAATGACCATTGCAGTACCAGAAGTAATCGATGAAAATGACATGTCGGTGAAATCCCAAAAGCATCTGCTGAAGCACGAGACTCATCGAAGTGGATATGAAGTGGGGCCCTCTGGTCGGAGTCACAAATCGATGAAATGGAATGAGATCTCATCGAAGTAAAAGGGGTTTTGATGAATACAAGCTATCGAGTAAAGCATTAGAGTGCATGGAGAAATGGGACCTTTCATCAAAAATCCAATATCGATGAAGTCAATGGATAACTCATTGAAATATGGTTGTCGATAGAAAATGCATATCGATAAAAGGTGAAAACACTTGAGTGAAGAGAGAGTTTCATCAAAACAAAATAAATAGTGTTGGGTCTATACTGAAGATGGGCATTGATGAAACTAGGGTGTCGAAGAACATGAAAAGAAAGTCATCAAAATAAGAGTTGCCTTTGGGAAATGTGGCACACTCGTGCATCGAAAGGCAGAAATCAGAAAAAAAAAAACACAATCAATCCATCGGGAAATATTACACAAATCCAAACGAGTCACATCATCATAAATTCAAAATGCATTTCTTAATGACCATTGTAGTACTCTGAGTATTAAAACTACCCAGATACCAGAATTGTTTAGGCAGATAAATTTGTCAAGGAAAGAAGGAACTGGTGTAGTAGGGGTCACAAAATTCTTCATGGAAAGAAGTAAAAACTATAAGTGCTTCTCAAAATTTATTGTCTTCTTTTGAATTGAACATAAAGATGGAATTTTCATCATCTAGGAAAGCTAAAACAAAGAATAACAAAGAGCCTCACCCTCCTGAAACCAAAGAAGAAAAGACAAAATGATAGAAAAGAAGGTCGACCCTTAGACCGGGTGCTAATAGACCAATTCTCTCTCTCAAGTCACCGATCTAGAAAGATTTAGAATGATGATGAGGGATTAAAAGATAGATTTGAAAACATAGGGAACATTTGGGCAGAGGTTCGAGGGCATGAATTGTTCATTTTTAGCTATGCTAGAAGGTTTGCAGTAGAACTAGTGTGCAATATTTGGAAGCCGAATCTAGGGAGACTTGTCATTCCCAATGTCTTTGTGAATGTAGAGATAATAACAACGTTGGTAGATAGGTATGACCCACAAACACAAACCATATGAGACTATAAAGGGAACTGCTATTGCCGATTAGTAAAGAGTACATTGAGCAAGTTTTCGATCTGGAATGGGGGCATGGGGATGAAGTTGACACCAAAAAGTTGGTGGAGTATTTAAACATGGAGAGAATTTATAAATGATGGAGACTCCCACCACACAGACCAAAGATTGAAGGAGCTTTGACTTTGTTTGTAGATACTGACAAAGCCCCATTTGATGTTAACTTGTTTCCTCCTTACTTTAAGTTCACCTATTATTGTACTACACAAGTGTTGGGCATGGAAGCCTCCCTATTAATGGACATTGCTGCTATGTTGATTTTTATTGACATCCAATCAAAGGACCCAAGGACCTTTGATTATGCTTCTTACTTAGCTTGTGCCATCAACCATGGGTTAGAAAAACTAAAGGGAGACGTGGTTAATGTGAATTTTAGATCTAATCTCACCTTATGCATATGTTGCTATATGTTGGTCCATATATAGGGTTGTGGACTCAAGGTCTATCCATTAGGGAGTATGATAAAGTATGAATCCACAAGCCAATGCAATTATTGTTATCAGCCTAGGACCAAAGATACATTAACAACCAGTACATGCACTTTGAAGAACATTTTGTGAAACCATTATAGAAATTGCTTAGACATCCATGTGATTTTTCACTTTCCCCTCAGGTTAAGAAATTCCTTCGACCTAAAGATTTTGATGAAGAAAGCCACATTGCCCATAACTTAGGGGATTGGTATTGTTTCTTGGATTACACATAGATTAGGGTGTATGAGTTCGAGGGAGAACCTTACTTCTTGCTTGTGATTGTCCTGGACATAATTTCTTATTTAGAAATCATTAGGCAATTGTCTATAGCGAGTGCCAAAAATCTTACAGATCATGGGAAGAAGTCAACTGTGCCTGGCTTGTTGTTCTTTTCTGATTTTCTTGTTAAGAGTTCAAAAAGTTATGGTTTACTACAAAATAAGTTAGAATATTTTCACCTTGTGAAAGGAGACCCCAGGCCCAACTTTGATCCAGAAGGATATATGCAGGGGGCTAGAATGTCACAGAGATTGAAAAACCATAGAACATGTGCCATTAATGATTGATGACTTCATCAAGAATGTGGAAAGGGAGGAAGAAATCAAGAAGAGGTTGATGCTTGATAAGGTAGCTAAAGCATATGAATGGAAATTGAGGAGGGGCAAGATCAACAAAAAAATTCTGGAAGCAATTGACGACCCCGTGGCCAAAGTGAACAAACTAATGTCTCATGAATTGGAGATTCTAGATAATGCAGTTCCATTGTATGTATTTAGAGAAAGGATTAAAGATCCTAGGGAGACTACTCCCATTGCCCGCTTATCCCCTGAATCCACTGCTGAATTTGTTAACATAGAAGAAGATGTGCCACCCACTAGGTTTGGACTTGATCACAACATGGATCTAGCAATAGGACAACCCTACGAGATGGAAATTGATGATGTCAGAATCCTCAAGCATGAGGAATTTGTTTCAGATCAAGAGTTTGTTAACACTCCTGAGTTTGAAACCTTCTTATATCAATACAAAGGTAGGATGATTGAGTAGCAGATGGGAAACATGATAGAGGAAGACACTCCATGAATGTTGTAGAAGGAAATCAATGTTGAGAAAAGAGAAATGACTCCTGAAAGAGGAAGATAGCTCCTCAAGGATGCTGGTGTGATAATTTACCTTGGGTGGGAAATGAAAGCTACTATTATGTTTGACAGCTTCAAGAGAAAGGAAAACAATGAAAAGCAATTGTTACCAGAGGAGGTTGATAGGATCTTTATAGGTTCAGGGTATGATCTAGAGTAGAAAGCCTTGTTTCTATGGGCTCTATATCCAAGAGGCAAGAGACCCCTATTGGTAGACACAAATGAAGCATTTGGCCACCTCATGATCCATCAAGTTGGAAAAAAAGACCCTAGGATCACTACCCAATTAAACCTCAATGTTATGAAAATAAAAAAAGAACAAGTTGAGTTCTTGGTGAGGGAAAACCAAATTGTTAAAGGCCTTTATGAGAAAGCACAAGAAGATAAACAATATTGATAGGATAAGGCATTACAGTTGGAATTGGCCTCAAGGATTACAAAAGTTGGACTTGCTACTTATGAAACTGATAAAGATATACTTGAAACAATCCAAGATGCTTCATATTGGAGGTATAAGAGTGAGAAGGGGAATAGATTGCTCAAAGCTGCACAGGCTCGTACTATCAAGCTTGTTGATGACATAGTTGATTCTCATTTTAAGGTTATGCTAAAGTATTCTAAATACTTATGGAAGATGCACACTAGTACCATCAAAGAATACACAAAGAATATGAGGTTGCACAAATGGATCCAGAAGATCATGAGCACTCATGAATCTATGACTCCAGAGGATAAGAATGAAGCAGATACCCTATTGAAGGCACACAATTAATTCAGGGACAAGTTGAAAAATGCCATCCAATTCCTAGAGAATAAACAATCGATCCAATTGCCATCCATGATTTGTGATGGAGAAGTCATGTCATTGGGAGACTTGCAACTTCAATTGACAGGTTTCATGAGCACAACTAGAGGACTATTCGATGAGGATGGGGATCTAGCTCCATATGTGATTTGGATGATAGAGAGATCCTATACCATGGAGAGAGCAATGAAAAAATGGACCTCAGACTTCCAATGTTACCAGGATGATGATTATATCAATCATATTGGTATGCTTAATTTATTTATGTCTAAGTTTAACAAAATATAGCTATTTAGTTCAAAAGGGGTGCACCCCTTCATTTCAAAAGACTCGTGATTCTCATATATATGAGAAGGTTTTGTAATACTAGTCATCATTAGATAGTTTAAGATCTCTGCAAGAATTTATCAAGACTTTGTTAATGCAATACAATAGACTTTTCTTTCTTTTGTGCAAGTTGTAGAACATATTGTCGTGGGTATCAATTCCTTGTGATATTATCTACAATAGATAAGGTTGCTTGAATTTTTTGTTGTGGAATGCTGGTGAATGTAATGTCCCTTCTTATGAATTCTTAAGAATAAGGAATTATTCAATCATAGATGACTTCTTTTTTTAAGTAATTAACTCAAAAACTTCATGAGAACTGATATATATAATATTAGTTACCACTTACACTAAGAATGATGGTTATAATCTGCTATATCGATATATTTATCCCCCTAATTGGTACAGTTGATATCTGAAGTGATATATGATCTACAATTATTATTAGGTTACGATGAAAGTGATACTAAGAACTCATAATGTATGGTCCCTATCAGACTGATAACATATAATATGTTTGATATGTCTAAAATAACATATAATATGTAGGGACATTATAGTGAATGTTATCTTTAATTTGATTAAATATTCAATTTGATCATCAGAAGTGTGTTGGCACAAAAGAAAAAACAAGTACTAAAAGACAAAAGAAAAGTAAAGGTTTCATAGCACTGACCTCAAGTTGAGCACAACTACTACTATGAATATCATTCACATACTGCTTGAATTCATCATCACTATCAATATCGGTAGCTCTATTGGCATCAAGGTGTTTTTTTTTTTTTTGTTTCTTTGATAAAATTTCTCTACATGTAGTTTAAAAAATTACCCATATGAGGAGTAATTCATTTAAAAAATAGTCAACAAAAGGCAAAATTTCATAGATTCATTGTTCTATATATGATAAAAATACATTTGCATACATATTCAAAATACAATATAAAGATGATATAGGTGAGAATCAAAATATTGAGGGATAGACTCTTACATGATCTGAATCCATGGAATCATGGTTATTCCATGCAAAAATTATAGGCTTAACAGAGGTAGCCAACTGTGAAAATTTCTCAGTGAGACTATGTAAGCAACTCATTATATCTTCTTACCCTTCATTTGAGTTGACATGATTTTGTGAGGCTCTTAGTGGGTGTTCAACAGATGGATGTGAAATCTCTATGGATGAACTAGATTTGCACTTCATACCACCTGCTTCTTTATTATTGTTTTCCACCTAAAATACAATATCAATTTTAACATATAGTCAGTCCAATTTTTTTTTAATTAAATAACACAATGTAGATTAAACCAAAAAGCCATACACTTACTCCTAATTTGTCCATTTTGGCTTTCAATCCACCTCAGCCAAATGACATATATTCAACGCTCACATTATCTCTTACTCTCTTGCCTTTGTGACTCATTGTCAAATATTCTTGAAAACACATGCTTTCTTTCAATGCCTCCCACTATTTTGGAGATAGAGTGGGGTAGTCAGACCTCTCTTTTCCCTCCATGATTGCTTTTCTACAATTGTATCTAAAATTGTTCATCAAAAGTCCAATCTTGTTTTTATAATATTTTCTTGAGATTTGTCCACCAATAGTGTCAAAGGCATTTTCCATTTTTTTAATAACATTTTCCACACTTTGTGGATCTTGGTTTGCAAAATTTGATTTACATATATCCAAATGGGCCCCACATCTTACGCCCAACTTAGTGGCCCACCTTGCAACATTTTGCCCAATGGGCTCACCATCTCTTGACACTTCAACTAAGAACACCTTCTTCCCTTATGATTTTCTTTCTTTTGCATTCTTCTCTACAGATCTCTATAAATCTTGACTCAATCTCTTTCTTTTAACAAAAGTGGCCACATCTTCTGTTAAACCACTACCAATATTTCTAGTTGATCCAGTACTTCCATCAAAAGTTGCAGATGCAACAACTTCATGACTTTGAGCCACTGGAACTTCATGCTCCTCTACCACATTATGTGTGGCATGAGTAGATAGATCAGTAGTGGTCTCTATAGATTTCACTTCAAACAAATCCTTTAAACTTGAATAAATCATTTGCAAATTCATTGTTCCTTTCCTCTCTTGTTTTTCAATAATTTCTCTTAGACTTTGTGTTAAGAGATCACTATGTGGTATATTAGGCTACACATCACCATGTGGTATATCAAGCTGCACATCACCATGTGCTTTGTGAGATTGCACATCACCATAACTATAGTTTTCACCAAGTACATCTGTCGAGTCACAAAAATGTTGGCTTCTACGAGTTGGCCGCATTATATATTTACTTTCTTTTTGTTTTCTCTTTTCTTTTTCTCTACACTATTTTTCTTGGCTGAAAAACAAAAAAATATATCATATCATGTCTTATGGAGATAAAAATATTGCCTATAAAATTTCATTCAACAGTATTAAACAAAAAATAAACTACTTAGTGGATTTACAACTTGTCTGTTTGTCAAACCTAGATGCGATAAAAAATCATTATTTTTGGCCACACATTCTTCATGAGAGTGCTCATAATCTATGATTGGAACTTCATAAATATGATCACTATCATCTAATTTGTGCCTTAAATTCTTTTCCTCATTTCCTGATGTCTAAATAAATAATAATGTATAATTAGCTCATCAAACCCAACAATTCACAAAGCATATCTCAGTGAATCATAGTTTGATACATAGAACAGTGAATCATCTAGAGTGGTGTTGAAATGTGGCGACTAATCAACAAAGTACCTCGGGCAGGCGAGAAATTTTTTTTTTTGGTAATTTTTTGATGAAAACCGACATTGTAATAAAACCCTAAAAAGGCCGACTTTGTTTTTTCCCTAAAAATGCATGTTATAAGTGGCTGGGATGCTTAAGGCATTGTAAGGTTGATGTACTATTTTTGTTGGATAATAAGAAAGATTGGATGACTGTGTATGGTGGATGTAACCCATTCTGGGTGAACCACGTTAAATCTCTATGTTATCTGTGTCCTATTTTATTTCTTTATCTTTTGTATTTAAATCTGCATATAATTGTTAGTTCATATTTGCTTTAGATCTACTTGAAACCCTAACAATTGGTATCAGAGCGAGGTATTTTGTAAATTGGTAGGACTCTCAGATTTGAGTGGGAGCAATGGAGGATTCCAAATTCAAGGTTGAAAAGTTTAACGACCAAAATTATCAGTTATGGAAAATGCAGACGGAGGATTACCTGTATCAAAAGGATTTGTGGCGGCCATTGGAAGGAAAGACAAAGAAAGCGACCACAATGTCAGATGAAGAGTGGGACATTTTAGATAGAAAGGCACTAGGATCCATTCGATTGTGCCTTGCACAGTCTGTAGAATTCAATATAACAGAAGCAAAAATGACTGTAGATTTGATGGCGACATTGGCTAAGTTGTATGAGAAACCCTCGGCTTCGAATAAGGTATTTCTTATGAAGCATCTATTTAATTTGAAAATGAGTGAGGGAGGAACTATAGCGGAGCACTTAAATGAATTTAATACAATTACCAGTCAATTGTCTTCGGTAAAAATTACTTTTGCAGAAGAGGTTAGGGCTCTCTTGATTTTATGTTCTTTGCCAGAAAGCTGGAATAGCTTGGTTATGGCTATAAGTAACTCTGTCTCTAGTAAAAATACTTTGGTATTTGATGATATTGTTGGTGTTATCCTAAGTGAGGAAATGTGAAGGAAAAGCATAGGTGAGACTCCAACATCATCGAGTAGTGTTTTGAATGTGGAGAATAGAGGAAGATCAAAGGAAAGAGGAAAAGGCCCTGGGAATGAGAAGTCATGAGGGAAGTCAAAGAAAGGACACTCTCAATCTAGAGGAAAGAAAGATTGCTGGTACTACAGAAAGCTTGGTCATCTAAAGAAAGACTGTTGGTCTTGGAAAAACAAAGAAGGAGACAAAAATGAAAATGATAGCAAGGAAGCTAATATTGCAAGTAATGCTTTACAAGATGCTTTAATCTTATGTTTGGATAATGTTAATGATTCTTGGGTAATAGATTCTGGGGCTTCATTTCATGCTACACCCCATAGAAAATATTTTCTAAATTATGTTCAAGGTGATTTTGGACAGGTATATTTGGGTGATGACGAGCCTTGTCAAATTGTTAGAAAAGGAAAGATAAAGATCAAGTTGCAGAATGGAAATGACTAGTTTCTACAAGAGGTAAGACATGTTCCTAACTTAAGAAGAAATTTAATTTATGCAGGGCAACTAGGTAGTGAAGGTTGCATAGTTACCTTCTCAAACAGTATCTAGAAGGTTAGTAAAGGATCATTAGTAGTAGCTAAAGGTGTGAAGGTAGGCACATTATATTTGTGTACCAGTAACACTTACTCTACCTTCGCTACTACATACAAAGTTATTGCAGTGACAACAACAATAGATGTTGCAAGAACAGATTCAATAATGTGGCACCATAGGCTTGGGCACATGAGTGAGAAAGGGATGAAAATCCTTCACTCCAAAAATCTATTGCTAGGACTAAAGAAGATTGATTTAGAGTTCTATGAAAACTGTGTTTATGGCAAACAGAAAAGAGTCAGATTTCTCAAGGTTGGGAAAGAGAAGAAGAGTGAGAAGTTAGAGCTTGTGCATTCAGATGTATGGGGACTGACTCAAGTATCATCTCTTAGTGGCTCTTGTTATTATGTTATTTTTATTGATGATTCAACTAGAAAAACATGGGTATATTTCCTAAAACAAAAATCAGATGTTTTTGAAACTTTTAAGAAATGGAAAGCTTTGGTTGAGAATGAGACAGGAAAAAAGTTGAAGTGTCTCAAATCAGATAATGGAGGTGAGTATTGCAGCAAAGCATTTGAAGATTACTACTCCTTAAATGGGATTAGAAAGCAGAAGACAGTTCCAGGAACTCCACAAGAAAATGGTGTGTCAGAGAGAATGAATAGGACTATCATGGAACGTGCAAGGAGCATGAGATTGCATGTTGGATTGCCCTTACATTTTTGGGTAGATACTATACATATTGTTGTCTATTTGATAAATAGAGGACCTTCAATCCCTTTGGATGGTGGTATTCTAGAGGAGGAATGGACTGGTAAAAAGGTAAATTATTCTTTTCTGAAAACCTTTGGTTGTGAAGCTTTTGTCCATGTTGATAAAGAAAACAGAACCAAGCTTGATGCTAAATCTCAGAAATGTACCTTCATTGGATATGGGATAGATGAATATGGCTATCGGTTATGGGATTTTGAAAATAAGAAAATAACTAGAAGTAGAGATGTTATATTCAATGAGAAGGTTATGTATAAAGAATAGATGCAGGGAAAGAAGCATGAATAGGACAAGCAAGAATATGTGGTGTTGGATGAGATTCCTGAAAATGAAGTGCCACAAGTACTTGGTGTGCAGGTTGAAGAAAAGTTTGCATGGCCTAAAGCAAGCACCTCGACAATGGTATTTAAAATTTGATAGTTTCATGGCTGAACATGGTTATCATAGATGTCATTCTAATCATTGTGTATATTTTAAGAGATTGGATAATGACAGTTATATTATCCTGTTGCTTTATGTTGATGACATGCTTGTTGCTGGTTATGATCTTAAATAGAAATTAGCTAGGTCATTTGCTATGAAGGATTTGGGTGCAGCTAAGCAAATTCTGGGTATGAGGATTACATGAGACAGGAAAAATAGAACCTTGAATTTGTCCCAAAGTGAATATATAAAGAAGGTGTTGAAAAGATTTAACATGCAGGATGCAAAATTAGTTAGTACACCTTTGGCTAGTCATTTCAAATTGACTAAGGAGATGTGCCCAAAGGCACAGGAAGAGGTTAATAAAATCTCTAACATCCCGTATTCATCAGCGATTGGCAGACTGATGTATGCAATGGTATGCACAAGGCCAGATATTGCACATGCAGTGGGAGTTGTGAGCAGGTTTATGAGTAATCCGAGTATGGAACATTGGAATGCTATGAAATGGATTCTTCGGTATTTGAAAGGAACTACTACGAAGGCATTATGTTTCAAAGGATCTAATGCTACTCTGAATGGATTTGTTGACTCTGATCTGGTGGGTGATATTGATTCATGGAGGAGTACTACAGGGTATGTTTTTACTATAGGGGGAACTGCAGTCATTTGGATTTCTAGGCTGCAAAAGGTTGTTGCACTTTCAACTACTAAAGCTGAGTATGTTGCTGCTACAGAAACCAGCAAGGAGATGATTTGGTTGCAATGTTTTCTAGAGGAATTGGGTCAGACACAAGAGGATAGCCCATTGTATACTGATAGCTAGAGTGCCATTCATCTTGCGAAGAACTCTGCTTTTCATTCAAGGACAAAGCACATTCAACTCAGGTACCACTTCATCCAGACTATTTTGGAGGAGGGTCAGTTATGGCTTGAGAAGATTCACACAAGTGAGAATCCTACCGATGTGTTCATGAAGGCAGTTCCACAGGAGAAGCTAATTTCTTCATCAGTTTCTGTTGGTCTTCTTGATTGATAATTGTGGAATTTATACCAGTTGAGTCCTAGTGTTTTATCCAGCGGATGCTGCATGTATAGTGGTGTTGTGTAGTATCAGTCTCCAAGTGGGAGATTGTTTGGTGTGGAGCCTGATCAGTTTCCAAGTGGGAGATTGTTGAAATGTGGCGACTGATCAACAAAGTACTGTACACTCAACACGTATCCTCGCTAGGGTCCATGGCCAAGCAGGGCCCTGGGTAGGGGTTCGGGGGTGGTAGCCCCTGAGAAAAGTGGGAGTTTAGGGGCGGGAGCCTCCGAGAAAAAAAAATTTTGGGTTTTTTTTTAATGAAAACTGACATTGTAATAAAACCCTAAAAAGGTTGACTTTGTTTTTACCCTAAAAACACATGTTATAAATGGCTGGGATGCTTAAGGCATTGTAAGGTTGATGTACTATTTTTGTTGGATAATAAGAAAGATTGGACGACTGTGTATGGTGGATGTAACCCATTTTGGGTGAACCACATTAAATCTCTGTGTTATCTATGTCCTATTTTATTTCTTTATCTTTTGTATTTAAATCTGCATATAATTATTAGTTCATATTTGCTTCGAATCTGCTTGAAACCCTAACAAGTGGGTATAAGGCAGTAACAAACCATACCATGATAGTAATGGAGCTAAAAGATTGTCATTATATAGCAATTTCAATAGATGCTGAGCAATACATGATACAAAGATAGAGTAAAGTACAGTCTAAGGTAATGGCTATCTACAAAGACATTTCATCAAATGCTTGTCTTGTAGTCATTACTGTAATAAGGCACAACTGACAGTCACAATGTAGCATGGTTACTGTAGATGTCTAAAAATGGTCAACGCTTGCGGAGTCATACTTTAGCATTTGTGCATTGCCTTATTTTAGGGTTTTTGCATCGCATTAACATTTCTTCTATGTTGCGCACTTGGTCTTTATCATTTGTGAGCATTGAGTCCTTCTTCTGCATTCCTCATTTTTCTCACTTTCGAATTTGGTCTTGTCAATAGCAATCTTTAGTCATGATTTTGGTTGATCTTATCTTGTCACATCAATGCGCGTGCTCATTTATCATCATTTTGGACATCATCAATCCTAATCAATGATAGAATTAGGGTTTTGTCCTCTTGTCAATCTTGTCACCTTGCGATCAATTCGTCATTGATCCTTGTCCTCTTGTCAATCTTGTTATTATGCGATTGATTTGTCATCGATCCTCGTTCTTGTCAATCTTGTCACCTTGCGATCAATTCATCATCGATCCTTGTCCTCTTGTCAATCTTGTCATCTTGCGATCGATTCATCATCGATCCTCATCCTTGTCAATCTTGTCATTTTGTTATTGATTTGTCATCGATCCTCGTTCTTGTCAATCTTGTCATTTTGTGATCGATTTGTCATTGATCCTTGTTCTTGTCAATCTTGTCATTTTGCGATCGATTTGTCATCAATCCTTGTCCTCTTGTCAATCTTGTCATTTTGCGATTGATTCGTCATCGATCCTTGTCCTTGTCAACCTCGTCATTTTGTGATCGATTTGTCATCGATCTTCATCCTTGTCAATCTTGTCATTTTGTGATCGATTCGTCATCGATCCTTGTCCTGGTCAATCTTGTCATTTTTGCGATTGATTTGTCATCGATCGTTGTCCTTTTCAATCATGTCAATTTGGATCAATTAGTCATTGTTCCTCATCAATTGGTGCCTATCAATTTGATCTCTTTATCAATCTTGGTCAATTTGTCAATCGATCTCAATCATTTATCAGCATTGGTCCTTTGTCAATCAAAATCATGATCGAATCGACATTAATTTCTTGTTGTCTTGACCTAATTCCTTGTCCTCTTATTTCTAGGGTTTTATGATTTGATCATTAAATCCTTTTCTTCTTCTTGGTGGGTTAAATAAATCTATTTATTTAGTCCTAGGTCTTTTCATGAATTAATTAATGGATGAAAACTTCTTAATTAATTCACCTAATTTCTATTTCATCTTTTTCCTCAATTTTCCAATTTACTAATTTCTCCTAATTCCTAGTTTCTATTTCTCCTATTTTTTCCCCTAATTTTCTGCTATGTTTATGCTTCCATTTGTTGCAATCATGGAGGCTATTTTCTCTCTTCCCTTTTGTCATGGGAATGACATTTTAATCTTGTCATAATTTGTCATAATTTTGTCAATCAATCAATCTTGCATAGAAAATGTCAATTTTGTCATAATTTGTCATATTTGTCATTCTTGATTTGAAATTTCCTTTCAAATCTCTTCATGCTAATTTTTTCCTCTCTCCAATTTGTCTATAAATTGGATGATTTTCTTCAATGAAAAAAAGAGAGAGAAAACCATGCTTCTAGTATCCTTATGCTGCCATTTTTCTAGTCATCTTGCTTTCATACTATGCTTTTGCACTTGTAGGTGAGATCCACAAACACACTAATTTGAAGGAGAAAGAAGGACAATGGAGGAATAATGAAGGAGATACAGGCTTTGGTTTGCTTTTCTTTTCTTTTTTTTTGTTGTAGTATTTCATCTTCATGACTTTATTGATTGTAATTAGGATTTCTTATCATTGCAATCTAGTTTTTGTGGTTGAGCTAGTCTAATATCTATTGCTTTGATGAATTCCAAATTCCTATCTACATTTTCTAGTGAACCCAAAGTGGTGATGGGCTAAAGCCAAGCTCTTCCTAACCACTCTAAATAACTATGGATGCAATGAAAGTTGTAGACAACGGGTGCTGGAATGGTATTGCAACGATTTATTCACCGGATCAATACCCACCCAAATGGATGCCCTTACTAGAATCTCTTGTTTTTAGAGGCCAAAATCCTTCTATCTGTTGGCTTAGGCGTTGTGATATGCGCATGCCGAAGACACCTCTCATGTACTCCTTAGTTAGAGATAGCAAGTTCTTGGGAAGTGATGCCCCTTGAACTCGAAGCTTAGTATGCCCGAGAAGTGAGTGCACTGTAAGGGGGAGCCAGTGCTACCAAGCGTCTAGCTATCTGGCTAAGTGTTGTAATTTGATTAGAGGATTCAACAAATATTTCCCTTGCCAGCCATAGGATTTGTTTTGAATGTGCTTGATTGTCTTGAGTCAAAGTCAAACAAACATTTTGTCTTCCATGATTGTCAAAGGTTAAATCAAAAACAAACTTTCAAAAGTGCTCATAATCAACTTGGGTTTTTCAAAATTAACAACCTTCAATTCCAAACAAAAATCTAAACAAAATTCCAAATTTGTCCAAGTATTCATCCAACATTTGAACATGGCTTGTCAAAACATTGAATATCTTTGTTTCAAAATTCTTGTCACTTTAGGTTAGGTTTTGCATAGTCCAGCTTAGGTCCTAGGGCATATTGTCATCTCCCTTCATTTTAGTCCTTTTCATTGCAAGCATCCTCATTTTGCACTTAGGTTCCAAATCATTTCCCTAAGTTTGCATTTCATTGTCATATCTAAGCTAGATTTCGCTTTAGGTGACATCTGTGCATTATCCTTGCCATGCTAAAATTAGGTCTTGCCTAGGTTGCATTTTGGATATTCCAAGTCATTGGTCTCCGCGTATCCTTGTCATTGTATTTTCATCTTTTCTTGGCTTCATCTTGTCATATCATATCCTTAGATCTTTTTCATGTCATATCCTAAGTCATTTTCATATTCATTACCTTCTTGCATTTAGTCTCAAAAATTTGATTTGTCAAATCAAAACTTTGGATGATACCCTAAGTCATTGTTAGGGAGTCTTGACTTGATCTAAAATTTTTTCCTTTCATTAATATCATTTTGTCAAACCTAGCTTAGTACCAAGCATATAGGTGAGACATTGTCAATTTGTCCTATTGTCATTTGGTCCTTTGTCCTTTAAGGTCTTGGCTTCATTTCAACTTCCCAAGGTTGAGTCTTTAGGTTTGCATTCTAAAAGTTTGTTCAAATCTTGAAAAACAACAAAAAAATAGGTTGCATTCTTGCCATAGATTGTGCTTTTATTTATTTAGGTTGCATTTAGTTGCATATCATACATCATCCTTTTAAAATCAAAAAAATCCCAAAAATATTGCATTTGCATAGTGACATGTTTGTTGAAATGAGGTCTCAACCTTCTTACGAAGCCATGTCATCATAATTGAGCAATCAATCATGTCAATCCAATCTCTACATGTCTCAAAACTTGGATCAAACTTATCATGATGATGTAAATGTCCAAATACAAAAACTAGAGGAAAAACTAGCTCAAGAAAAGGAGATTTTGGAACAAAAAGTGAAAAACATTGAGAAGAATAGATCACAAATGTCCAAAACATTTAAAAAATTTCAAGGTCCAAACCCAAAATTTGAGCCACTTGATGTAAAAGTTCTTATCGAACGATCAGACATACCAGCTCTCATCTCTCAAATAGAGATGATGAAACAGTTTCAAAAAACAAGCACAAATTTCAATCAAGTCCCAAATCAAAATTCATTTGGTCAAATTTCATTCAATCAAATCTCGAATCAACAACATATCCAACAGACACAACCAATGGTCCAACATATACAACCAACACAACCAATGGTCCAATTTCAACAATATGTCCAACCAACTATACAATGTCAACAAATAGTTCAACCAATGGTGGAATATCAACAAGTTCAATCAACATATCAATTTCAACAACCACAATCAAAAATTCACAAACAAAACTTGCAACATGCACCAAGCCAAATTTTGAACATGTCAAACCAATTTGATCAACATCTAGTTCAAAATCAAAACATGACATCAGACCAGAACCAACTCCTTTCCAAACAAGTTCAAATTCTAGATACAACTATGTCAAAACCTCAAAAGAAAGGTGGCTTTATTGCAAGGATCTTAAGGAAATTACCAAGTGAGTTCTTTGAGGAAGATCAAGATAATACACTTATGTCTAGCAATGCCTCATCCCCCCACAAAGAAATTGACTCTCTAGTGGCATCTATCCCTACACCTTTAGAAGTTTCACAAGAACCTTCCATATTTTCTTCATCAAACAATACACCCAAGGATGAAATTATCCAAGGGCTATCCATAATTGATTGCCAAGCTAATCCAATTCATGATGCACATCCTTGTCATGTTTCAGAAATACAAGACCCATTGCCACAATGCACTTTATTGCCATTACCTGTTTTAGAGGACCCCATTCGAAGTCCCTCTTCCTCATGTTCAAGCATTGATTCCTTGCCAGAATCCATCACAAATGTTCAAATTGCATTTCCTTCATGCCAAAACATTGATTCCTTGTTAGAATCCCCCATGCATATCCAAAGTCCAACCCCATGTCAAGAGGATAATTTAGAGCATGAAGAAATGTATCTTGAAATAGATGAAGATCAAGATCTTGAAACCTTATCATCCCATCCAATTGTCGACCAGGACCCCATGTTCCCAGACACTCATGATGATTCCCCTATTCTTGTCCATCCTATCCAAAGTCCTATTGACACTCCATTCCCTGAGAAAGATCAAGATATCCTAGTCCATCCAATCCCAAACAATCCCCTTCCATTTCATGAACACAATGTCCTTTCAAATCCCATTGGAATTCCACTTCCTAAGAAAGATCAAGATATCCTTTCCATCCTTTATGATGATCCCATTAAAATTCCAGCAAAAAGCAATTTTAAAGAGGATTCCAATGATCTTCCTCCTTGTCAAGATCAAATTATTCCTTTAAAGCCTCCACAAGATCATTTTGTTCCTCCATCTCTTTGTCTTAATCCTCCATATACACTCCAAGATCGCATTTCTTTTGATGATCCCATTATTTCTCCCATTCCATCTCTTGAAGAACCTGTCATTGAACCATGTCCACTACACAATCCTAGTCCCCCTCATGATTATAACGTGTCGGTGCAAGATGTTCATGAACCCCCTACATGCATAATGGGTTCTTCCACTTTGATCCATTCTAATCCACTTCAAGATCTCATTATTTCTCTCATATCATATCCACCTCATAATGGATTCGCGTCATCTTCCTCTAAAAGCACAAAGTATCCTACATGTCAAAATATTCATAAAGGTAAAGGAGTAGATCTCCATAAGCAAGAATCCCTCCATATCAAAGAAGATCTTAAGGGCCATGTCTACACAACTCATTCTCAAGACATTGGTATCCCTCCATCAAAATCAAAACATACACCTTCCCCATCATACCTTCCATCCATCTTAGGTCCTTATATCCCTTCCTCCTCTATGCAAGATCAACAAAGGCACAAATCCTTGAGTAAATTTCATCCATCCAAAAGAACTCCATTTCATTCATATCCATCCACGCATTCCTTTCCCCCTCCAAGAAATTTGGATGCCAAGCATAAAAGTCATAAGTCTAAAAATCCACATGTATTCAAGGATCAACATGTCAAAGAAAAGAAAAATTTGATCTATAAAGAAAAAGAAATATCTAAAAGGCCACAAAGGCCCACTGAGCAAAAGAAAGAAAAGTCAAAATATATATGGGTTCCTAAATCCCTTATGCAAGCAATGCACTCCAAGGAACCACAAAAGCATAAAAAATCAAAAACCATGTGGATCCCTAAGCGGCTCCTTGAAGCACAAAAGCCTAAAGAAACATCAAAATTGGCATCTAAAATTGCTATTCCTCCATCCAAACCTTCCAAGTCTATTCCTCCACCACCTTCTTCATCTGTTTTGGGCCCTTATGTCCCAAAATCCATAGCCTTTCCTTCATCAAAATCTCAATATCCAAAATACATTTTTCCTCCATCAGTCCATCACCCCTCAAGGTGTGTGCCAATGTCAATCTTGCCAACATTTCTATCCACTCAAGCACGGTTCTTCCAATACCCTATCCATTATCCAATGCATATTTTCCATCCTTCGATCCCTTTGATCCCATCCTTTGCATAAATCCTTGCCTTAGTTTCATCTTATTTTCCATGTCCTTATCCTACCAACGTCTTTAAGCATACTTTTAAAGGTCATGGTCCATTTATTTCAAGGTTTCTATCCAAACAATAAGATGCTTGAGTCCTTCTTCCATCCCCTATCATGTGTCCATCTTCTATTGAAAAAGTCAAAATACACAAAAAAAAAAAGTGAAAAAAAAAGAAAAAGAGAAAAAAAAAAAGTAAAGCAAAAATAATTCGTCCACTGGTGAAAACCTAGCAAATAGGCGTCTTGGGCAAGTACTGTGATGAAAACCTGGCAAATAGGCATCATGTTTAATTTATGAACTTCTTGCACACCACACTTGGGGGCAGGTTTCCTCCTTCATATCCTATTGCCCTTCATTATCCTATCATACCCTGTCATTACCCTTCATATCCTATTGTCCCTCATGTCTAGTTTCCCTTTCCACCTTTGATCTTGACAAGGTTGAGGATCATCATGAGCATCATGCATCTTGTTTGCAGCTATTAGTCCATCATAGCTTTTGGTCTTTATCCATTTGCTTATTACAACCTTTCATCCATATTCCTTAGCTTATTGCAACTTTTTGCCACTATCCCTTAACCTATCCCGACCTTCAGTCCATGTCCCTTATCCATTCTTGGTCTTGCTTATCCTATCCATATCTTATCACTATCCATACACTCTTTTTCATTCCTTGATCTTGATCTAACATAAGGACGCAAAATTTAAACATGGTTTCAAAAACCTCTCGACATATCCCTCATGCCATGTCACTACTTTACATTGTCATATCCAGTCTCTTGTCCCATCACGCAATAGCCCTTGAAAATTACATTCGTATTGTCTCCATGATAAAAGGCCTTTGTCTTCCCTCTATCAACCAACATTTCAAAAAGCCTATTTATTCACCTGTCATATTCCTTGCCTTGCTAGACACTGGGGGCAAAATCATAAAAATTGAAAAATGTCTTGAAATAATCCAAAAATATCAAATAATGTCCTGAAAAAAATCCCTAAAAAGTCAAATAAAGTCCTGAAAAATGAACAAATTTTTTTTCAAAACAATTCCTTTGGCATTTTGCATTTTGTCAATAAATGGTCCCCTTCATGCGTAGATAGATCGTTGAGCATACATCCAACGACAATCAATCAAACATTGTGCTTTCATGAAATCACATATTAACAGATGAACTTTTCAATCAAACTAGACATTCAAACTGATCAAAATTGTCATATCAATCAATCAACATCAATATTATTTGTCCTTGTCACTATTATCATGGGTCTTATATAGGGTGTGGTATACTCGAAACCAGACTGTGTCCTATCTTAGATGGGGTACCACATTCCCTGAAACCAGACAACATGATCATTCTTGTTTTCCACCTTTGACAATGGCGATCAGACTATTTGTTTGACTTGGTCGAATTTGTGCATCTTATCTTTTTACTGATTTATCTTTGGCTTTGATCATGTTCCTATGTTGCTCAAGGATGTCACTGAGTGATTTAGGGTGACCGGGATGGTTCATGGTTCCTTTCCTTTTTTTGTTGTGTTTGTTGTTTGTGGAATGTTTGTCACAAACTGGGGCAACTATATCATTGGGTGTCTATGATAAGTACGTTCACTTTGTGAATGCCGCACATACCTCAACCCTTGATGTCTGCACCCTAGAATGCTTCACTCATTCCTTGTGTGCAATGTGTCTATCTTTTGCAAAAGGGGTTGCGTTCCAGCTCTAGCCTTCAATGCCATGATGCTCTGCATCCACTTTGCTACATTAAATAAAGGTTCTCACCTACTTATGTGCATTTGTGAAAGCAAGTTTTTTCTTCATCTCTAACTATCCTCTGTCTAATTTCTTCTTACTAACATTTCTTCCATCAGTCTTGGTAGTCCGTTCGGTATAGTTCCACTGCTTGTCCTTTGTGCATCTGACCTTCAATTCTTGATTTGTTCGAACCTATCATTTTCTATTATTCTTATCAACTAATTGGCCTCTTTTCTGTATTTTTCCGGCCAGTTCCTTGAGGGGGCATGCATATGTCATTGTTATTGTCTGGGGCATTTTTCATTATTGTTCTTTGAAACAATGCTTAAAATCACATTGTCTCAAAGAGGGGCAAAATGTAAATGTCTAAAAATGGTCAACACTTGCGGAGTCATACTTTAACATTTGCGCATTGCCTTATTTTAGGGTTTTTGCGTCGCATTAACATTTCTTCTATGTTTCCCACTTGGTCTTTATCATTTGCAAGCATCGAGTCCTTCTTCTGCATTCCTCATTTTTCTCGCTTTCAAATTTGGTCTTGTCGATAGCAATCTTCAGTCATGATTTTGGTCGATCTTATCCTGTCGCATCAATGTGCATGCTCATTTATCATCATTTTGGATATCGTCAATCCTAATCGATGATAGAATTAGGGTTTTGTCCTCTTGTCAATCTTGTCACCTTGTGATCGATTCATCATCGATCCTTGTCATTATGCGATCGATTTGTCATCGATCCTCGTTCTTGTCAATCTTGTCACCTTGCAATCGATTCATCATCGATCCTTGTCCTCTTGTCAATCTTGTCATCTTGCAATCGATTCATCATCGATCCTCATCCTTGTCAATCTTGTCATTTTGCGATCGATTTGTCATCGATCCTCATTCTTGTCAATCTTGTCATTTTGCGATCGATTTGTCATCGATCCTCGTTCTTGTCAATCTTGTCATTTTGCGATCGATTTGTCATCGATCCTTGTCTTCTTGTCAATCTTGTCATTTTGTGATCGATTCATCATCGATCCTTGTCCTTGTCAATCCCGTCATTTTGCAATTGATTTGTCATCGATCTTCATCCTTGTCAATCTTGTCATTTTGTGATCGATTCGTCATCGATCCTTGTCCTGGTCAATCTTGTCATTTTTGTGATCGATTTGTCATCGATCGTTGTCCTTTTCAATCATGTCAATTTGGATCAATTAGTCATTGTTCCTCATCAATTGGCACCTATCAATTTGATCTCTTTATCAATCTTGGTCAATTTGTCAATCGATCTCAATCATTTATCAGCATTGGTCCTTTGTCAATCAAAATCATGATCGAATCGACATTAATTTCTTGTGGTCTTGACCTAATTCCTTGTCCTCTTATTTCTAGGGTTTTATGATTTGATCATTAAATCCTTTTCTTCTTCTTGGTGGGTTAAATAAATCTATTTATTTAGTCCTAGGTCTTTTCATGAATTAATTAATGGATGAAAACCTATTAATTAATTCACCTAATTTCTATTTCATCTTTTTCCTCAATTTTCCAATTTACTAATTTCTCCTAATTCCTTATTTCTATTTCTCCTATTTTTTCCCCTAATTTTCTGCTATGTTTATGCTTCCATTTGTTGCAATCATGGAGGCTATTTTCTCTCTTCCCTTTTGTCATGGGAATGACATTTTAATCTTGTCATAATTTGTCATAATTTTGTCAATCAATCAATCTTGCATAGAAAATGTCAATTTTGTCATAATTTGTCATATTTGTCATTCTTGATTTGAAATTTCCTTTCAAATCTCTTCATGCTAATTTTTTCCTCTCTCCAATTTGTCTATAAATTGGATGATTTTCTTCAATAAAAAAAAGAGAGAGAAAACCACGCTTCTAGTATCCTTATGCTACCATTTTTCTAGTGATCTTGCTTTCATACTATGCTTTTGCACTTGTAGGTGAGATCCACAAACACACTAATTTGAAGGAGAAAGAAGGACAATGGAGGAATAATGAAGGAGATACAGGCTTTGGTTTCCTTTATTTTTATTTTTATTTTTTAATTGTAGTATTTCATCTTCATGCCTTTATTGATTGTAATTAGGATTTCTTATCATTGCAATCTAGTTTTTGTGGTTGAGCTAGTCTAATATCTATTGCTTTGATGAATTCCAAATTGCTATCTATAGTTACAAAGATTAAAGCTAACATATTCATATCGAAACTTTTTTCAACATTAAATATTTCGAACAAGTATTAGTTAGAAGGTCTGGGTCCTTACAATATAAAACAGTCTGAAAACAACATAAAAGTCTTAAATAAAATATCATAAAAAGGGGCTCATCAATAATCATCTGCATTGCCAGCGAGATCAGAATCTTGATCACTAGTATCTGCATCTATTTGATTTTCTTCCTTGTCATTTGAGAAATTTAATACATTCTCTCTCCCAATTTCTTCATCTGTAATCAAAATTTATTCTTCAAACAGTCCCTCATTGTCTTCATCCACTTCTTCAAATGTTTCTTGTTAACTAGCATGTTTCCCATTAGGCATTACATCGACAACTTCCATGAATTTTTGTTTCGAATGAGACTCTGTTTGAATAACATAAGACCATCTCGGGCTTCTTACATTATCAATTAGAAATGACTGGTTAATTTTAAGAGGGGAAACATACGGTTCATTTGTCTCTGATAAAAATTGTCGTGTATTTGCACCCACAAATCCATACTCATCAAATTATACCATGAATGGCCGGATCCACTTACATTTTAATAATATAGGACTATTTTCATCAAAATCCACTTGAATAATATCTTGGATGAATCCAACATAAAATTTCTTATCATTTCCATGAAGAAATTCAACACTAACAACACAATCACAATTAGTCTTTCCTTTGTCTTTTTCTTCCACTCTTAAGTGACTACCATAGGCCCACATTCCACTAAAACTCATAGCCCATAAATGTGGAGATTGTGAAAGTTCACTTTCCTCTGTTGTTATATTGTGACCTCCTTCTTTTGCATCATTGATTGCATTAGCAATCCATTCTTCAAATTTTGGAAATGAATCTCCTCCTATCAAATAATGACGACTGTTCTTTTGAGGTCGATGTTGCATCCAAGTTTGATTCTCTTCTTCCTATTTTCTACATAAAATAATGATGTATAAATAGTAAGATTAATAATATAAATGTGTAAATGCAATTGAGTAAATAAATTATTGTGTAATTTCTTTTTTACCTGTGCCACTTATCGAATGAAGATGTGTTTTGAAGAATAAAGGCATGTATTGCACTTCTTTCTTGATATGATAGCCTGAAATGACATCCATTGCCTTCTAATACTTCACCTACAACTCTATCATCTTCATCATCATCCCATACACGTCGATTGACATTTTTAAAATCCTTCATATATTTTGTGCAAAATCCCATGGCCTCTTGCATTGAATATCCCTAAGACATGTTGCCTTCTGGTTTTGCCCCGGTACAGACAATTTTTAAAAAAACCCTTCATATATCATTCTATAGGATACATCCATCTCATTCTTATTGGGCCACAATTTTCTAGTTCATATTATAGATGTATCAAATGATGCATAGAAATGTTAAAGATTGAATTGCTTCAATTCCTTTCCATAATTCCATTAGCTCATCACACAATGGCTCTAGATAAGCATCTATTATTTTTTAAGTCACACTTTTCTTTCTTGGTATAATCAATGATAACATTAAGAAAAATGGTTTAGTTGCTAACCATGGAGGCAAGTTATAATTTATTAGAAACACTAGCCAAGTTGACCATTTAGTACTTTGATCTGAGAATGGGTTCACCCTATCTAGTGCCAAAACCAACCTTATATTATGAGGATCTTGAGAAAAATCAAGCCATCTATCATCAAATTCCATCCACATCCTTGAATCAAGAACATGTCGTTGTTTTCCATTAGTGCTCTTATTTTGGGCATGCCACTGCATAAGTTTAGCAATGTCTCTGCACCTATATATTTGGAGTAATCGTGGGATTATTAGAAAGTGTTGAAGAACTTTTCTAGGAACCACAACTAATTTCAACCCTTGTCTATACCTTGGTTCATGACATTTCAAACATTCACTATCACTTGCAATATTTTTGTGAAATAATATACAACCATTCACACATGTGTCGATGTTTTCATACCCCAAGCTGAGCTTACTAATTTTCTTTTTACATTGACTTTGTTTTGTTGGCAATGTGGAGTCAACTAGTAACAATGAACTTACTAATTCCAATAACTAATCTACACTCTCATTTGTCCAACCATGCACCACTTGCAAGTTGAGAATTTGAAGGATTGTTGTCAAATGACTTAACTTACAATTAGCATAAACAGGCTTTAAAGCATCCTCCATTGACTTGACCCAATCATCTCGTAGACCCTCATTCAACATTATATCAACTTAAAAACCTTCATCAAACAGTTATGCCTCTTCATCTATGTTTGGTGCCACTTCATCTATGTTTGTTGTCGTTTCATCTATGTTTTCTACCTCTTCATCTCTCACAATCTGCAATTCTATCATATCTTCATAATAATTGTAATCCCAAGGGCTTATACCACTATGCCCATAACTTGTCATATGTCAATAAATCACATTCCTTTTTTTACTTTTCCACCAAGACAATCATTACATGGACATGGATATTTGTCCAAGCTCCTCTCATTAACTACTCTATCATCATGTGCATGATATTGCTCCATAGTCAACCTTTGACATTGATCCATCTATAATATTCTACAATCTAGTATTGTTTTGAGATCTATCTTACATTCTAAGATCATAATAGAAAGAACGGGATACAATGAGTCATTTTTTTGAGATCTATCTTACATTCATTTTAAGTTTACCTACTAAGAGTGGAATATGTGTGTGTTTCCTATCTGCTTACTTTCAGCAATGAGGGTTTCAAATTACCTTTGAATTTGCTGCAAAGGGCCTCGTTGACTTCAAATTCATTGCAGAAAACTCTGATTTCCTTTCCCGCCTTTTCAAAAGTCTCCAGGTCTTATCCAAACAAGCTTTATCACCCACGCAAGTGCTTCAATACCTATCCATGAGAATAACAAACATAAAAAATAATCCAAAGATGACACATTCAAGTAACTAGTGATATTCAATGATGACACATTAATGATTTATACTTTGATGCTAAGAAATTCAAATACTACATAATCATGAAAGTTTGGTTTAATACATAAATTTATACAAGATTGAAATCTCATTTTATATATCTTACTATCGACATAACTATTGCACTTTATTTGGTGCAAGTGCTAGTTATTTTGTGGATGGCTAATGGAAAGAAGATGAAAGATATGCACTTTACAGGGCGCTAGTCTTTTCAATTAAAAGTTAAACTCATGTAGATTAACTTTTGTGACAAGAAATTAGTAGAGTAGTATTGGAAGTTGGAATAGTTGATAGATCCATTCTAGTAGTGGATTCAAAAATTGTCTCACAGGAGTTATACATGAGATTCTAGGAATTAGTGACTCTTTATCCCAAGAGGAGGAAGGCACTGATCAGTCATTAAATTACATTTAATCAATTCAAATATTTACATTTTCAGTTTTATTTTGAAGATATAAGAAGGAAACAAAAATAGGAAGTAGGGATAAATACTAGAAGAAGCTAAAAAAATTTATCTCAGAAAAGAGATATCATTTTGAGATAAACAATCAAAATCAAAATATAGTAGAGAGGCACAAACTGCTATAAAAACATCATCTTGAAGAATCAATTGGTGAAGAGGTATACCCGCCTAGGTCCTAGAGAACCTGAAGTGTAGGGAGTGAATAATGATAAAGGAACACTCTGTAAGTTGGTCAAATCAGTTGGATGGTTTGAAGATAGGATTTGGTATAACCTTACATCTTTCCAATCTATTGATTTGGGAACCACAGGATCCATGAAAATTTAAAAGAAATTATCAAAATGGATGAATATAATAATATATATCCTCTTAATCCCCCCAAAATTCACTTGAATCACTGAAAAAGAAATTGATTTTCACATTTTCCAAGAAAGAGCCCAAAATAGATAAGATTGAGATCTGAGTGCCTAATAGAAAAAATGCATAAAAAGACTTGAGATCTAAATAGGAGACATTAAGAGGTTTTTGACTTTCAACAATGAGGGTTTCAAGTTACCTTTGAATTTGTTGCAGAGGACCTCGTTGACTTCAAATACGTCGCAACAAACTCTGAACTCCTTGCTTGCCTTTTCAAAAGTCTCTAGGTCCTATCCAAACAAGCTTTATCGCCCATGCAAGTGCTTCAATACCTGTCCATGAGAATGACAAATGTAAGTAGTGATATTCAATGATGACACATTCAAGGCACATTCAAGTAAATAGTGATATTAAATTATGACACATTCAAGACACTATTTGATCAAAGAACAATAGTAAGACTTGGGATAAGAATAGTGTGTTATCTGCAACAAACTATGATATGGTTAAATCCAAAGATTATGGACAATAATAAGCCAAAATCAATGACAAAAAACAATAATAAGAAAAGAATATTAGCTTAATAAATGCAACAACCAATACATAGTAATAGATTCAATCTTTTAGTACCAAAGAACACTACAAGTTAACATCTCAAAAACTGTAGAAGCCAGACAATATAATGAAGAATATGTGTCCTTAATCAAAATGACACTATCATATGTTTCCAATATACTTTGATATGATAGGCAAATAATGGTTAATTTAAACTATATATTTTAAATAAGAGTTATTTGATTATATAGAAAAGATAAATGGAAATTACGTCCAATTGACATGAAGATAAATGATAGTCATTGCTAAAATCAATTTGAAGTGTATTCATTTAGGGACCTTTCATAAAATATTGTCAACTTTCACATCATAAAAAAGATCTTAAAATATTCATTGTTTATAATGATAAGAATTTGGTTGTTCTATACACCTTCCTTTACTATTTTAAAAATCCCATCGACTAAAATATTGTGTAGTAGTAGTATGGAGTGCATTCCATCTATTTTATGCCCAAAGATTTCATCATACCACTTTCTTTTCAAAGGCATCCAAAATCTCTAAAATAACCCTACTTCTTGGTGTTGGCATCAATTCTAAGATTTTATAGCAAGGGTTTCTATATTTTAAATGTCTGTATTAAAATATCCTTTACACCCCCAACATTCAATTGTTGTGTGTTAGGCCCAATATGGAAAGCTAATGTACTGAGAGGGGAGGAGTGAATCAGTACTCCAAAACTTTTCTTTGATAATAACCTTATTGTTATGCATAAACAGAATAGTGCAGTAACATAAAATAAAACTAAAATCAATAGATAACAATCATATATGATTCACTCCATAACACATATATTTTGGTCACACGGAAACTCTTGATTAGAGAGAAAAACTACGGTGGGGATGGCACCCACAACTTCACTATTGCAATAATAAAGAATGCTCGGTTAGAGTTACATTTAGCTATTTCTGATAGCTTACCTTGTTAGGAGTATCAAGATCAGTTAGATCTACCTTACTAAAGGATTTTACAACACTATATAAATGTTGCACCTAGTTAAAGGATTTACAATTTATAGACTTGGTTAGATTCTTTAACCCTATTAAAGGTTTCTCTTACAACTTCAAAATATTACAATAGAATCATTACAAATATCTCCATCTTTACATCTGAAATGTTATAGCAGATTCTATGTGCTCAAAATAAGATTACCTAGCTTGTAGCATACCTCAGTAACCCATATTGTAACTCAGTAAACCCTTCTGTTTACTCTGTTCTTCGACTGTTCATTGATAACCTTCTTGGTGACCTCTCTATGTCTCTGTAATAGTCTTCTTTCATGCATACACACACATATCTCACATCTCTTGTATATCTCTCTCTTTTTCTAACCCTAAAATCATGATGTATAAATAGATCTCTTATAGCAGTGATCTGATTCATTGCTTCGATTTTACAAAAAGATTCCTCAAATGAATAACTAAACAAAATATTTCATTGGTTAGATTGACCTTGTAATCATACACAATCTTCTAGTACAATTTCTAATGCAAAAATGGTTAGATGTGCCTCGATCTTGTAACACGTTTTCATGTGCATGTCCAGGTTCAATGTATCTAGTAAAACATTTCACTCGGTGAATATCAACTCGGTGAGTTAACTTTACCGCTCAGTAGCCATGAAACATTACTCGGTAAACAACTCGGTGAATATTGCGTTCTGTGACTGCTTTCTTCTGTAACCGACTAGACTGTTCATACTGACTTCTCTATGTGTACCGACTGCATGATTTGGTAATACTAACCGACTAGAATATATGGTATGACTTTGGATATGAAACTAATGGCAATTTGATAAGTAGTAACAATCTCCCCTTTTGACATTAGTTGAGATGTTTGACAAAAACTACTTACAAAGTCATAACTCAAAAACTATATACTTGCAAAATGACTATACTTGACAATATATTTAATAGTAAATAAAATAGTATATGCAGATATACTCCCCTTATCATTATTCTGTACATAACTCTGAATTTTGCATGTTCGGTTCTATTCTGTACTTGTGTGCTTTGAATGCTCTGTATATTCTGCACAGTATACTCCCCTTGTATACAATACTCAAAATTGTGTTATCAAAACTGTATTACTCTCCAAATGTAGAATTACTCCCCCTTTGCTAGGTATTACTTTCCTCTATGTAGTATCATAATATTACTCTCCCTTTTTGACAAACATTAAAAACTTAATTTCCATCTGGAGGCAGTAATTGATCAAAAATAGTCTTATACTTGGTCTGGGCTTCGGTGAGGGTGACTGAGAGTGAGTCCTTGACACTTTCCATTAAAGAATTTTGTGCTTGAATATCATATAAGAGTGATATTGAGCCATCAAGAGTGATTCCCTCTTGTGTAGTTGATAAGCATGTAGCTTGGTTGGTCTGTTCCTATACTGATGAGAGATGAGGAAGGAATAATGTCTGAAGGGTCATTATATCCATCCTAATTTTATGCTCTTCATTCCTCAGTTCTAACTATTGAGCCATGAGTTGTTGTAGCTTTGTGTAAAAGTTCTGAACTGAATTAGGCTCAGTGGTCAACTTAGATGAGAGATCAGTGATCTCTTTCTCAATTGCATCAGTTTAAGTTTTGATATCTTTAATAAATAAGGAAAATGTACACATTTTCTGGAATAAATAAAGAATATGCTTGAGTTGAGGGGACAACTCAGCAATGAATTTGACAAGTTTTACCTTGCAAACAACAATTGATTTCTGTACTTCCTCTATCATTTTTGCTGTAAGCTCTTTATCCTTGAGCTTGCTTAAGTACTCAGATGCATCAACTCTAGATGTTTCAATCTGATTGAGGAGTTCATCCAACTGAATATGGATGGCTGCATAGGTTGACACTGTTGTTGATGGTAGCATTTCTGTTAGTAGTGTCCTAACCTTCTAAAGTACTTTATTCTTTTTCTGTATGGCCAGTTGCTTCTCCTATTCAGCCTTTGCTTTGCATAGTTCACCGAATTCAGTGAGTGCTTGTCCTTTCAATTTGGAGATGTCTACATTGGGCAACACGATCGGTTTAGATAAGTCAAATTTAAAACCATGCTTTCTCACCTTCTTTTCTTTTCCTTTGGTCTGAGGCACTAAGACAAGTGCTTGTGAGGCTTGTTGACCCTCGGTAGGTTGCTCGGTAGATGCAATACTTTGGTCGATTCCTGTAGCCATTGTAGTGTCTTTGGGTGGCTCAGTGATAGGGGTCTCAGTTGTAACATTTGCAGTGCTTGTATAAGCTTGAGACATCTGATCTTTGGTTGTATCACCTATAGCTTCAAATTTGTTACTTGTATCTCCTATAGCTTCAGATTTGTTACCTTCGGTGCCTTCCTTGGTGTCCTTGGGAGCTTTGGTTGAGACTGGTGGCTTCACTGGTGGATAAGGCTAAACTTGTTCTAAGATAGATTCACTAGAGACAAGTTTTGCATAAGTGGTGCCTTCAATCATTTCCTACTCAGGTGCAGCTTCATCCATTACATCTTCATCAATTTGTATAGTGTCAACCGGGTCTAGACCTTGCTCGGTGACATCTAGATCTTGCTCGGTGACATCAAAAATTTCAATTTGAGATTTTTCACTGACATCCTTTTGTTTGAAGATCTCCTGCCACTTGGCTTTAGTCTCATTCTCCACATCTATATATAGCCCATTCATCAATTTTAAGGCTCTCTATTTCACAAGAAATTTAGAATTGTATGTGGTTAAATGCTCCTTGATTTCTGTTACGAACATGTCAAGAAATAGATGGACTAGACTTCTTTCTCTTATTTGCCTCTCTGAGTCCATTGCATATTTCCATCTGTTATCAATATGTAAGTAGAGTTCACTCGGAAGTGACTTTGCTAGTTCTAATGGTGCTAACTGAAACTTCAGAAGTGTACAGATGATAGCTTCTTCAATCTATTGTTTCTCATCATCATTCCTAGTCTCATACTTAACATATCTGAATCCTACAAATCCACTGAATTCTTTAAGATTGGCACAAAAGTTTTCAACACTATGAATGTTTACCTTTTTACTTTTCACAATCTGGAATTTGTTTGCATCATCAGACTCTGTATCACTTGAATCTTTTGCCAAAATGAGTCTCTGAGTAGATTTCTTGTAAGTCTTGGTTACCTTTCATGCAATAACACTCTTTTTCTTCTTACTCAGTGATGCAGCTGATGCTCTGGTGTTGGGTCTCTTTGTTGGTGGAGTTGGTAGGGCCTTTATGATGTCCTGTTTCTTTCTTTTCAGAACTTTACCCTTTGGCAACTCTGTGCTTAATGTTATTGCAGCCTCCTATGCTTCTGATTCCTCTTCAGTAATGGCAAGATTACCTTTGATAGGTGTAGAGGAGGATTCTTCTCTGAATTTCTCAGATAAAACCTTTATCATCATTGTAGCTTTTCTTGTAGCCTTAGGTACTACAATGGTCATTTTTACTTTCTCCTTCACCTCTTCATAGGTTCCATACCTTAGTTCGGTTGCATGCCTTGGCAATGATAAATAGGCATCAATTTGTTATTATGTAATATCATAATCAATCTCATAACTCATTGGTTGCAATGATTGAGTCCTCGGTTCAACAACATTTACATAGCAATAATCAGTGTCGACTTTAGAACATATTTCATCCTTGTATTTTTCAACTAGCTGTGTTGGAATCTTGTACTTGTTGTGCATTTTCTCTTGGAATTTGTTGAACTAATCATCCATGATATCATTAAAGTTATCTCCTAACTTCTTGATGTAGTCATTGATCTGATGGGTGATAGGTCGGTGTAGCTCCCATACTACTTTACCGGCTGAGGGAAAGAACTTCTCAAAATAGAAAACATACATACAAGTAGTGAACCAAACTTTAGTGTATTTGTTGAGTTGTTCTTCTTCAACTTCATTATTGTGTTCAGGTTCTCAAACAAGTTCTTTAGTAGCACTTCACATAAGTCTACTTTCATTCCCTTCTTCACTATTTTGTAGGCCAAGTTCACTGCAGCACATGGTACACTATTTTCCCTTGCAGGTTGGAAGAAACAGTAACCAATAACTCTAATTGCAAACTTTAGTTTTGCATCAGTGACATTATTCAATTTCAGTCCTCGGTAATCAGATTCTACTCCGGTTAGACTGATTAACTCCTTTTGTGATATCATTTTCTATGCACGAGCATGGTCATATATGGGATACCCAATGATCAGGTGAATGACTTCCTTCGTGATCTTGAATGGTTTCTCTTGTATCCACATGAAATCATCATGTACTCTGCTCAATACAAACTTAACCCACTGGGGTTTGAACACACGAGGATAGACTAGGGCTTCAGTTAATCCTTGATTTTGATATGCTCAAATTTGCTATCCAGTTTGCCATCAATGCATAGTTCATCATATGTGTCACTAATCTCTACATGATCGAGTTCCTCAACATGACATTTGGTAAAGAATTTGACATCTTCCACTAACAAGACTCGATCCGGGATGAGTGAGAATGCAGTTTTATCATCCGGTTCCGAGGCAACTTTAGGAGTTAAAGAATATTTCAGCGAGGGCTTCTCCACATTTTGGACAACTATAGGGTCTTGGATCTTGGGTGCCATGGTAGGTTTCAGGTAAGATTTGACAAATTATCCTTAGGGTTTACAAATGACTGATGCTTCACACTCGGTAAACAATAGCAATTTGACTAGATCGGAAACTAGCTTAACAGTGTGAATAGATTGATGTAAATACCTCAAAATTTGCTTTGAATGAAGTTTGATCGCTTTGATTTTCTCTGCTCTGATTCTCGAAAACTTGGGTGAATGAAAATGACCATGAAAACACTTTTAAGTACTCAAAAATACCTTATCGGGCTCCGTGCAAGTTAGGTCAAGATATTAAATGCACTCGGTTCACCTTTTACCGATTTACTCCTTTTTCTATTTTCACCGAGTAACCAACTTTCCTATATACACTGACTTGACAGGTTTCCTGTATACACCGACTTGATAGGTTTCTTGTATAGTATATAAACTGACTAATTGCATCTTAACTATGCAGATTTTGAATTTTGTACATAATAGAATAGGATTTGTTATGATTTAACTTTTAAAGATTGCAGTCCCTTCATACCTTTTCTTGACTAATTTGAAATAGGTGCACCTAACTCGGTAGGTAAGGTGCTTTCTTCATCAGACATAATTTATTTCTTTTTCCAAATCATCTTGAATTTTTCTTTTATCTCTTCAGTGTCTCTTCTCAGTTGATCTTTGTAATCTCTAGCTAAATGTCTAGCTTTGTGACAATGAAAACATGCCATACCAAGATTTCTCCATGATCTCCGGTTGTTCAATCCAAATCTTATAAAACAGTTGGCACTTATATGTCCATATCTTCCACAACATTCACACCATATCCTTGTATTGTAATCCCATGGTACTACAGCATATTGTCGGTAAGGATCTGTGTGAGTTCGGTAACCTCCAGTGTTTGCTTGGTGTGGATACTTCATGTAGTTCTTTTTCTTAAACCAGCACTTCTCAGTACTATGTCCATATCTATTGCAGTTTTTACAAAACCCTTTGAATTTTGCCTTCTAATAGTTGTTAACAGACTTTGTCCTACATTGATTAGGTGTGTGACCACATTTATTGCAATTATAACAATATCCATTGGACTTAGAGATATTCGATTGCTTACCTTTTTTGATCTGGCATATGTTGGTAGTATGACCTTGATTTCCATAGTAGTAGCAAATAGGCTTCTTCCTTTTGATGTTAATCCCGTTTCCAGCTTGTTTTGATGATTCTCCTCTCTCGATAGTATGAATTCCTTTCTCGGTAGAGTCTTTTCCTTTGTAACCGAGTCCTGCATCTTTGTAGGGTCTTCTTGTATTTAGTTGCTCATCCAACATCTTTGATGCTTCATAACTTTTCTTCAATGTTTCTTTGGATTTCTTCTCTGTTTCAAGTTCACCAGTCAACCTTGATACTTCAAGTTTCAATGATTGATTTTCATCATTCTTCAGAATTGCTTCATGATGTGCATAACCTAGTCGATCTGTCATATTTTGTTGAATACCAGTTAACCTTATGATTTCATCATCCTTATCAGATACTAAAGCTTCAAGTTTTTGTTTCTCTCTTTGTAGATCTCTTGCTTTATCCTCAGCTATCCTTAATGCATCTAGATTTTCAATCATCTGTGTACTGAAATGTTCATGTTCTCTTTTCATTGCTTTCAGTTGATCAGTCAATACTTTGTTCTTTTCTTTCAACATTCCAATCATGTCCTCGGTCTCTTCAGATATACTGTTCTCAGATGATGTCTCTATTTGTTCCACTAGCTCTTGAGAATCCTGCAAGTCATTAGATAATCTTCTCCTTACTTTCAGAGATTTTTGCATTTGCCTCTGCATGTCTGCAATCACTTGATTTGCATTATCCAACTCTTCCTGAAGATGTACAATCCTCCAAGATTGTTTGTAGTCTTCCATTGATAAGATCTTTCTCTTTAGGTAGTTAAACCCTTTTCCAAGATTCAGGCTCTGATACCAATTGTTAGGCCTAATATGGAAAGCTAATGTACTGAGAGGGGAGGGGTGAGTCAGTACTCTAAAACTTTTCTTTGATAATAACCTTATTGTTATGCATAAATAGAATAGTACAGTAACATAAAATAAAACTAAAATCAACAGATAACAATCATACATGATTCACTCCATAACACATATATTTTGGTCATGCAGAAACTCTTAATTAGAGAGAAAAACTGCAGTGGGGATGGCACCCACAACTTCACTACTGTAATAATAAAGAATGCTCAGTTAGAGCTACATTTAGCTATTTCTGATAGCTTACCCTGTTAGGAGTATCAAGATCAATTAGATCTACCTTACTAAAGGATTTTACAACACTATATAAATGTTGCACCTGGTTAAAGGATTTACAATTTATAGACTTGGTTAGAGTCTTTTACCCTGTTAAAGGTTTCTCTTACAACTTCAAAATATTACAATAGAATCATTACAAATATCTGCATCTTTACATCTGAAATGTTATAGCAGATTCTATGTGCTCAGAATAAGATTACCTAGCTTGTAGCATACCTCGGTAACCCATATTGTACCTTGGTAAACCCTTATGTTTACTCTGTTCTTTGATCATTCATTGATAACCTTCTCGGTGACCTCTCTATGTCTCTGTAACAGTCTTCTTTAATGCATACACACACATATCTCACATCTCTTGTATATCTCTCTCTTTTTCTAACCCTAAAATCATGCTATATAAATAGATCTCTTACAACGGTGATCTGATTCATTGCTTCGATTTTACAAAAAGATTCCTCGAATGAATAACTAAACAAAACATTTCACTGGTTAGATTGACCTTGTAATCATACACAATCTTCTAGTGCAATTTCCAATGCAAAAATGGTTAGATGTGCCTCGATCTTGTAACATGTTTTCATATGCATGTCCAGGTTCAATGTATCTGGTAAAATGTTTCACTCAGTGAATATCAACTCGGTGAGTTAACTTTACCACTTGGTAGCCATGAAACATTACTCGGTAAACAACTCGGTGAATACTGCGTTTTGTGATTGCTTTCTTCTATAATCGACTAGACTGTTCATACCGACTTCTCTGTGTGTACCGACTGCATGATTCGGTAATACTAACCAACTAGAATATATAGTATGACTTTGGATATGAAACTAATGGCAATTTGATAAGTAGTAACAATTTGTGTTGGTATATAAGAAATATATGCATATCAAACCTTGTTCCTAAAATCTTTATTTTTTGAAATCATGGAAACATTACATAATTTAAATGAAGGCAACCAAAAGAATGTAGAGATTAAAAAACTCTATAGAGAAACTATTTTACATATCTCAAATACAAAATCATAGGGTGGAACAATAAAAAATGGCAAATCAAGGAAAGAATGAAAGATCCACACCAAATTTTGATACAATGCAATCCAGTTGAAGGATTTTCATTCAACACAAGATAGTAAAGGGGTCATTATGATGATTTGTTTGAAGGTTCATAAGTTAAAGGTAGGTACTACCATATAAAGAGTGAATAAATTGAAGAGCCTGATGAATTGCTAGCATAGCATGAGGATGTATGATGTTAACAATAACAAAATGATATTGTGATGGTGGCGAAACTACAAAATGTTTTGATCATATTTTTATTGAGCATGAAAGCAACCAGTTTGATCCCATGAATGATAGGCATCTTGTTGTAGAGGATCAACCCTTGTTGAACAAGGGTGTCTTATTGTTTTGAGGCTCAATCAGTGCAAGGAGCCATCCTCTTTGCTTCATAAGTAGGTGAAGAAATATGAATACACGAAGTTGGTAATGGTGGCTACAGTGATATATTTCATTTGAAGGATTTTCATTCAGTACAAGATAGTGAAGGGATCGTTATTGATAGTAATATATGTGCAAATTTTGTTTGCATCTTTGTATAAAACATGACACGAGTTGAAAAGTTCAAAAATTAAATATGAAGTGGTTTTGATTCACCATTTTGTATATAAGCAGAGAGGAGAGGTTGATGTCTTTGTTTATTTGCCTACAAAACAATGATGAAATGGGTCATGGTTATTATTACAACCATAAATTGAATACATGAGATATTTCTTGACTCAAATGAATGATAGTGTATTGATTTCTTCAAAACCTTCTACTTTCTTCCCTAGCTCTCTTTCCTCTCAGCTACATAAGATTGTTTTTACTTGTAAAACTATTGATCTAGGTTGGTTGAGTTCTTGTTTCCTTTGTAAGAACGGACATTCCAAAAGGAGCTACCTATGCTTATTAAGGCCCCAGTAGTTTGAGGTCAGAAGATACCAGGGGTTATAACCACTTTTGGGTGAATATAGATATAGAGTTTAACATGGAGAGTGTGGTAGGCTAAGGATCCTTTCAAGGTCAAGAGTTAGAGATGCTACAAGACAATATGATGTTTGAATCAAACACAATGAAAAAAGTATCAAAATGATAGTGATATGTTAGAAAAGGGTATTCTTGCAGTCAGGAGGTTTTGTCTCAATTTTCACAATCAAGTGACAAAGAGCTTTAAAAAAGTCTTTCAATGATAATAACAAAACATAGTCTTTCGAATAGTCACAAACTTTTAGAAGAGAACATGCCAGATTCTCACAATCAAGAGTCACTACGAGAAGACATTAATGCTTGCATGAAAGATTGTAGCAGCATTTGACACAAACCATTGCAACCCTAGCACAAATAGGAATGAATGAATGAAGATTTGTTAGAAAATCCATCAAAAGGGTAGAGATATTCAATCATGAGGCCTATCAAAGTATGCATTGGAGAAGATACTATGATTGAATCAAAAGAACACAATGCATAAAATCCTAAAAAAAGGTTATAAAGCCACAAAAGATAGTTGTGAAGACAAAGATATAGTCACTTGAAGGGTCTAATAAACTTGTAGAGTGACAATGGTTAGTCTAAGGGCATAATAATGAAGATCAAAACCCTCAAGGTTACACAAAGATAATCCAATCATGAAAGTATAGTCAAGAAGGACAAGTAAATTGTAGTAACCCACCATAATTAACTCAACAAAATTGACCATTCTTTTTTTTTTGTTTAATTTAATCATTGTGTTTGATTCAATTGCATACTCTGAGCATCCATCCATTTGGATTAGGCATTCATCCATTCAGGATGAGCATCTAACCATACGGGTTAGGCATTTGTCCATATGGGACATAAGATTTCATCTATCCAATATGGGATAGGCATCTACCCATACGAGGTAGGCATCTATCCAATTGGGATAGGCATCTACCCATGCGGGGTAGGCATTTATCCAATCGGGATAGGAGGTGCTTTGGCCAGAGACTTAGACTCATCGGGACCATTTGGGTCCTGAGCCACTCACTAAGTACTACACTCTTCTAACAAAAGTGCAGCGAGGTCGTCCTCCTTAGGAGTAATTAAATAACATAATACAAGCTTGAATTCCACCTCAGAATTTGGCGTAAAGCCTCAAGAAGTCAAGCGAATCCATACAGGATTCCTTCTGAGTATGCATTGAATTACTTTTTCCAATTTAATTATCTTATCTTTCAAAATAGGATTCTTACTCAATCCTTCTTTTACCAAGCCTAGACCCCACCCACGAACACCTGAGTACAAGGGACAAATCTATCCCAAGACTACCTACATACCTGCTTTGGCACAAGATCAAGGCGTAAAGTATGTAGTTCTATTTTATACTCTATAGTTTGATGTAAACTGATTAGTGGGTATGCAACCCTTTCTAGGGTCAATGTCCCAGACAGTTTCTCTGTAGTTGCTACCCATAGTGGTAGCACTTAAGCAAAGGCTCAAGATGGCCTATTGCTTGTGGCCTAAAACACTAGATCCTAAATCCTTATCATAAGCGTCACCCATGACCAATTGTCAATCGACAATAATTTTTGAGATTAAAAATTTTTCATAAAAGCATTTCACTCACCATCCCTATAGGGGTTTACTATAGTTTAACTTAGCAGATGAAAGATCATTTTAGAGTTATCTTATTAAATTATCGATCCAAGGGGGATTACTCGCCCCTTGGATTTTAACTTCCAAGTGTCCCTTATTACTCCCCGATGATTTATATGGACGATGCCACAGACGTCGTTGATGTAGCTTAATTAGACATTAAGTGCAGTAGTTAAACACAACGACATTACCCGTAAGTGTGACCCAAAGGCACTGTATATACTAAACGCTACTATATTTTGGTTTCCATCTTCCTTTATTTAGTTTTCTAAGTACGGGCTATGAAAACATCATACTTGAAAACAACTACCAATTGAACACGCAAAATTTAATTAATTGAAATAACTACTTGAAATATAACTTGCATAATAATGACCATCATGAAACTTGCATATTAATAATTACATGTGTACTTGCATGAAAATGTCAATAAATGTAATTAATCTATAAGTAATTTGTATGTTATAAGAATAGTGTAACTTGCATGCATGATTAAGCAATCCAAAAATAATGATTAATTTAGGTATTCGATTCAAATCATATTAATGTGAATTAATTGCTAAAGGCCAACTAAGTGCCCAATGGATCTTAAATGGAATGAATAACTCTAATTAAATATAATTTACGAATATAAAATTTACCAAGGATAATTTAATCATGAATTCACTACACGATAATCCCCAATATTTATAAACTTTTCTAAGTTAAATTCAATAACTTAAAGTTTATACTAAGGAAAATAAAATTAATGATTTCAAATTTGCAATTTATACATTTATTTCTAAATTGTATTTTATACATTTATATAAAAAAAAAACTAAATAATATAACGACAAAAAAAACATGGCGAATTGTTAATGTTTAATAATCAATAGGGGGGCTGGGGACCATGGGGTCCCATCACCCCTGCGGTCCTACATGCGCAGTCCCGCAGGGTTGAGGGGACACCATGGGCCCCTCCACTCCCCTATGGCCATTGCCATGACAGTGACTGCAGGGGTAGTGGGGGGTACCACTGTCCCCTCTGGTGGTTACAATAATCGTCGCCCCTATATGCCTTCGTGCATCATTTAAATAATTTTCAAAGTCTGAGAATTACTTGCATCATTAAAATATTTTAACTCTTGAAATAAATTTAATATAATTATAATGCAACATTAATATATTTTAACATTTGAAATAAACTTAATTAATATATATATATATATATATATATGGTTTCATATTCCCAATTACTTAATGATATATAAAAACAAAAGAGAAATTATTCATGAAACTAAGAACATGGATAAAATAGATGACCAAACAATTGTTTTAGATTGATTTTGCAGTAAACAGGAGGTTAACATTTACACACACACACACACACACACACACACACACACACACACACACACACACACACACACACACACACACACACACACACACACACACACACACACACACACACACACACACACACACACACACACACACACAGAGCGCTCATTCCAGCATTCACTGGGAGGGAGTTTATTTCTAGATTTCACAGGGGAATTGTTTATTTCCAGTATTCACAGGAGGATTTTATTCAACTGATACTCACAGAGTTTCAACCAATATTCACAGAGAGATTTTATTCAACTCATTTCACAGAGAGATTTTATTCAACTCATTTCACAGAGAGATTTTATTCAACTCATTTCACAAAGAGATTTTATTTAACTAATATCACAGAAAGAACTATTTAACTAATAATCCCAGAGAGATTAAAGAATGAGATCCAAATTTTCATTCAAAGAACCAGAGAATTGAATTAGAGGGAAGAAATAAGGATTCAAATCACACAGGGAAGAATTTTAACCTCAGAAAGAGAGATTTTAAACAAATAAAAGAATATGATTTTCTTTTTGCTAAAATCTTTGGAAAAAAAAAACAAAAAAACAAAAAGCAAGATCAAGTGCATATTTTCTTAAGGGAAATAAAATAGATAAATAACTATCTTTTGCATGCACTATATGAAAACATTATCATTAAATGAAAGATTTAAAATCTAATAAAAGAATTTCTTTATATAAAGGAAGATCTATAACTATTTTTTTTTTGATAATATGAATTCCTCATAAGTGAATGTGAAATAACAAGGAGAGAACCTGGTTTGTCAAGCTTTGATGTTGAATCCACTGGTTATCCTTTTGATCTTTCTTGGAACTTGAGAGAAATCCTTCAACAACAACTTAGAATTCCTGCAATGAAAAATGAGACTACCAAAGAGGATCTACTAGTAAAACTTGGGAAATTTTTCTTCAAAACATAACCCACCCCCTTCTTTGAAACTTGCATATAATTTTATAAGAAAATTCCCTCCCTTCCATTATCTGGAAAATTTAATTAAAAAGGAGATTCTTTCCCAATTTTGGACTTCATGCAAATTGATTAGACTTAGTGGGGGAGTTACATGCAAGGTGGTGGAGAATCCTCTAGAAACTTCTTATTCTTCCTACAACATGTGCCATAATTGGATGTGAAAAATAAATAAATAAAAATAATGTATATTTTCCATGTGTGTGTGTGTGTGTATTATTATTTTCATTCTTTTTATAACATTTATTCAATCATTCAAATAGCTTATCCAAAAATATAATAGAATTGTATTTTAAATCCAAAAGTGATAAAGGAGGGTTGTGACATAAATGACCTAGAACAGTAATATAGAAACACTATCAAAGCAAAATCCTTGTCAAAAAGTTAGGACAGTCATGGGAAATGGGTCTAGACCTCAAAAGATGAGAGCAATTTTGATGATAATAGTAGAGAAATTTTGGACACTTAAAGCAAATTTGACCTGAAAAAAGATACTTTATAGATATGCCTATATATTAGCAGCAATTTGCATCCCAAAACTTTCATTTTTGGAACATTTGGGAGTCTCCCTTGGCATGAAATAATTTCTATCCGACATCTGAGCTCTTGGAATTTAATCAATCATTTGATCATTATGCAAAATCAGTTGACTATATATGAATGCATCTCTATATTTATCAATAGGATCACTACCCTTGCTATGACTATTGCTTCAAAAGTAAACAAGGCAAAACCAGGAGCAAACAGTACATTTAATGTTAACGACAAGATGAATACATACCTGCAAGCTTTGTAGTAGCTGGAGACAAAGGTAGACCCAAGATGAAAGCAGCTAATCTATGAATAAGCTACCACCTAGAGATGAAAACCTTAGAGCCATTCATTTGCTGCTTGAGATTCTAAATGTTTTTCACACAAAAATCCACTTAGCGCCATTCATTTGCCCTTAATTAGCATCTCAATATGCTAAAATTCAAGTTTTTCTATGTTTATTTTTTATTTAAGCCAATCAAAATACTTTTCATTTTTAATTTAAGATAATTTAAATAATAATTTAAATGTTAAAGAAAATAATTATTGTCTTTAAAAATTGTCTTAAACCTCCTTTTTATATTGTAGTAGTGGTGAAATGTTATTACTTTTATTCTTATTATATTTTTAATGGAAATAAAAATAAAATTAAATATAATACATATGCTAATATAATTATTTATTATTTATAAATATAATTAATATTTAAAATGATTAATAATTTACAAATCAAAATATTACAATCGATCATTTTTTTAAAAATATCTATTATAAATCAAAAGTTATGTATAAATGCTCATAGACTATAAAGTACCTAGTTTGAAAGCAATGTTGTTTCATTTTCAATTAAAAGCTAAATAGGGGAAAGTACCTAGTAGTTGAGCGCATTCCAATTCTTGTGATAGAAATTGTTGATTTAATGCCCTACACTTGTTGATTTAATGTCCAACTTTTGTATAATGTGTCATTTATTTCGGCATTTTTATTTATGTGACTAATCATTTAGTTGTGTTTCTTACCTAATGACCAAATTAGTCATTTAATTAGTCATTTATAGTTGTGTTCTCTTACCTGATGACCAAATTAGTCATTTATTTAGTCATTTTTATTTGTGTGATCTCACCCAATGACCAAATTAGTCATTTATTTAGTCATTCATAGTTTTTTTGTAAAAAATTGCTAAAATTTGGTCTCATGACTAAAATTTTTGGTCACGTAATCATTTATTGGCCATATTTCTACTAGTGCATGTTTGAAGGTGTGATGCAGGTGGAAGGGAGGTATAATCACTAATTTGAGAGGTGTGAAGCAATGCTTATCAATGAACATGTCATTCCTCTTATACCTTAGACAATACTATAAGTGGGATAAAGATGAGGAAGCATGATGCTTTGAAGTGGCAAAAGAAATTTTATTGGGTTCTCACTTTCTAGTAGCTTGATATCATTTAATGCTTTGTGTGATTGAGAATGTAAATGAAAAGAATTGCATCCTACTATCATTGTGGCAAAGGGAAGGGGAGAGAGATGGGTGATAATAGCACGAAAGTTTTGATGGTGAGATTCTTGAAAGTTATACAAACTACTTGGAGAGGGAGATTGTTAATTAAAATCTTTAGCTTTGGGTAACAAGCATATAGGAGCTAGTGAAAGTGGTGGATGGGACTCCATTGATAAGTATCAAGGAGGTTTGTGTCCATGATTCTCTTATCCCCTAGCAATTACTAGGTAGGCATAATATTTTTTAACTTTGCACAATTCATCTTGTGATTCCACAATAATGTGTCCCACTTTTGGGACATCTTGATTTTTGCCTAAAATCACATATTCTTTAAAAAATATAATGATTTAAGCTTTGAGAGTTTCAATTTAAATGATTTTAATTCAAGAGGGTTAGATCAAACCCCCTTAGATAGAACCCCTCTAGTCTTAAATCATACATACAATGTAGTCTCCTTTGTATCTATAAAAATGATGACAACAAACCACTTTTTCTTTACCTTTTGGGAGATCAAATGAATCCATTTATAAGTACTTTATCTTTTGAGAGATTATATGAATTTATTTAGAAGTTATGTTTTGTAAGTACATATCCCTTATTATAATATTTCCAAAAACTATATTTGAATATATTTAATTTGATTATTCTATTTATTTTTTATTTCTTGTGAATGTAGATTTTTCACTGAACATTAAGATCTTTGTTCAAAACACATGGAAAAATAGAGAAAAATTCTAGAAAATATTTTTTTCTAGATATTGATGTCCTTTCCACCAGAAAAGAAGAATTTGATTCATATGCCTACAAAATAAATTATGTATTCAAATTATAATTATTTAGACTTTAAAAATTAGTTAAAAAGATATATGCCAAAAAAAATATGAAAAAAATATTCATGTACTAGATATTGGTGTGAAAAATATATATTTTAAAAATGAGAATTTTATTCTTTCTACATAACTTCTTAAAACTATTTTTGATATTAAATGTAGCAAAACTATGGTGTTTTTCTTTCCATGTAGACAACTTAAGCAAGCTATTAACAACACATTAATATCATTTAACAATAAACCCATCACCAATATTAGAAACAGTCTATAATAAAGTAACATTAATAAATATTTAAAGTTTTTGAAACAAAATGACTAAAAAACCCAGAAAACAACCAACATGGGGCTAAGCAAAGAGACCACCACAACCCTCAATGATAAACTTAAATAGATCCTTGTAATTTTTGTCCTTGTCTCCTTCTTTACCGAGCTCCTTCTCTTGCACCAAACATAGCATGGTGGTAGACCTATGCCTCACCTTTAAGCTAAATCTATAGATACTCACCAACTTCTTTAAGGTTTGAATCCTTAACCTTTAGAGTGTTTAGTTCACTAGAGATTGCATCACATACAAGTTTGGGAATCACCAATTTGGTGGGCATCTTCAATTAGATCCATGGGGACCATCTTGATACTATTAGACTAATGAGAGTTCTTAGATTGGCCATAAGAATTTTAATAGGCTCATATACACTATATATCCTACCACCATGGATTTTATATATGATATAGAGGGGTCGATCTAAAACCCCACCACCATGGCTCAAGTTTCCTAAAACCAACTATGTGCACTATAGCACAGTCAAAATTAGGTTTATGTCTCCTATTTTTATGGATTTGAGGTCTAGTTAATTGGGACACAACTAAACTGGCTCCAAAAAGGAGTTATAAAACTTGTGTTATTGACTTTTCCAAAGAAATTCAAAAAATCAAAGCCACAACTTAATCTATTAATCACGATCAACTATCTGTGCGTTATTGATGTACGATTTTGGAGCCAGTTTAGCCACAACTAGTTAATTGCAATTGTGAATGATAACTAGTTATTTTGAAGTTAAAACCTACCAGGTCGTTCAATCCTATTTGTTAGACACAATGCACCACTGAGAGGGGGAGGGGGTGAATCAATGGTTCTCAAATCTTTTCCCTTTAGCTATCCTATGTGAACATATCGATTATTAGATCTAACTATGAATCGACTTACTAATTAGTGAGGAGAAAAACTCAAATGAAAACACTCACAAGGGGACATCGCATAACACCAGCATATACGAGGAAAACCCAAGATGGGAAAAACCTTGGTGAGCAATGTTGTTGGAGTCTACTCCTCCAATCCAACCTCACAATGAAAACTATTACAATGTTTAGGGCACCAACCCCTAACTTGTTTATGGGTTGCAACCCCTACATCGAGATACAACTCAGTGTTCACAAAGATAACTTCAAATACAAAAGTAGTTTTCTTGTTACAAGTGAATCTTGCAACCATTTCATATACCTTTCTCTATCGGTGAGATACTTTCTCTACTACATCGACTCACTTCTCCTGCTGCTTCTCTGCTGGTAAACTCTACTGGTACACCTTTCCTCTTCTTCTTCTCTACTGGATCTCCACCTTACTCTCTTCTCTTTACTAGTACAACACTTTGTCGGTTTTCTGTCTACCTTCTCTACAACCTCCTTCACTTTTTCTTTGCCGGTATGAACACTACTGGTTCTTCTCTCCTACCAGTTGAACACTTCAACCAGTTTCTCCCTTACTCTCACTCACTTCTCAGATGTTCATTGAGCACTTGGATGAATTGATCTTACATGAAGAAGTATCACACTTCACAGTAGCATAATATTCTTCTATACAACAACAACTAACAATGTCTTTGGCCTTCATATGTATAGCCAAGTTTTCCTGCCAAAGCCCAATTCAAAATCTAGGTGGTTAGGATTTCCTTACCATCCTCGAGGAAAACCAAATCCAATCAAATCTTTCTCGATCTGATCTCCCTAACATTCATCTACACAAATCAACCATCAATGTGCCTTCCAAAACACACCTTCCTTCTTCAACAACCTACAAACAATCTGTCATCTTTTCTCAGTCAGTCACCATAAATGGATTAGTTGTTTCCTTCGCCTATCTCGGTCTGCACAATCAATCTGTCCTGAATCTCAAACTACACAACTCTGCAACTTTACCTCGAGCTTTGTAGTCACCATTAATGTCAGACCAATCATAACTACCTCACCGGCCTCACTTCACCGACCTGTGCATGTTTCATCAGCCACTTCATCTTCACGTGGCCTCACAGTCGGTATCCACCTCATCACAGTACTTAGTCGGTTTATCTTGGTCACTGACCACACACTCTACCAATTCCTCTTCACTTTCAGTTTACTAACACTTCTAGTATCTCACATTCTACTGGTTCACTCATCATGTCTACACTTGTTGAGCTATCAGTGGAACACCTAAACCGGTCTTCAGACATGTCTATCCAAAGCATTCTCATTCCCACAAAGTGGGGAGTCGTCTGCATCTGCACCTTTCTCATATTACCGGTGGACTTACATACTGGTAAACCATCTTGATGACATAAGTCATCAACCTTCACTAGACTCCTTCAGTCAAGCCATTCTTCCTCTATCTCCATCTTCTTAGTTATGCCTTTTCCTTGATCAGCTCTGGTCATATCTCAGCTAGTTTGTCAAAGTGACAATCACATCACACTCCTTTTGTACTGGCATCTCAACATGCCTTCTCTGTCGGTCCACTACATAACCTTGATCTCATGCACTTAAGGCATTCCCTCAATTCACTGATAGATCCGATGTGAACCTTCAAGTACTTGCCTTTACCTCTTCACTCTTATCTCACCAAACTATAATTCCCACAATGCATAATAGGAGATAAGCTCCACTTACCAGGGGAGTGACACCTTGTCTTCTGCATCCTACAATGTACTCATGTGACTTCCCTCTTTGTGCAACATATAATCAAACATGCACATGTGATCTAGTGTGGGCACACTCATTGTCAGTAATTGCTTCTCATGATGACTGCATCTTCATTAGGTGGGAGTCTTGTTGTTCAACAACCTTTCAGCATACTTGTGACCTATTCATTCTTCTCCTCCAATTTTGATGTGATTTAGGTGACATTCTACCTCTTCATCACAAACAACCGCTCAAACACCTCTCTATCTCATCACACAAGTTAGGCACTAACTCGTGTACTAGTGACTCCTGAGGTCATCTTCCTTACCTTACTGGTGTTTTGCAACACAAGGTGATATCCAATATATCACATCCTGTACTCCTTCATAGAAGTGTTGCACATACATCTCTTCTACTGGTGGTCATCCCATACCGGTTGACATCAATGACAACACAATGCCAACATTATCCACTTAGCTTCGCATTTCTTTTATATTATAATATGAAATACTAATATAAAATTGTATTTAACTCTGCATTTTCCATTTGATCGTTCCCTCATGATGAATCCCACGTGTCTCAATAATAAAATCATTCTTAAATATAAAATATTTTAGTTTACTAACTTTCACTTCTTTGCATTGTGTAAACTTATCCAAAAGGATAATTTTACGTGTCACTGTGACATTTAATAGTTAGTGCCAGAGGTATATTTCACTAAACTGATGGTTTGTTGGGTAAGAAAAGAAGGATGAAAATAAACTTCATTAATTATGGAGAATAAAGATAATATTTCAGTATTAATTTTTTATTTTTTTTAAAGTTTATTAGGAATTAAGCTTTTTTGAAGTTTATCACTTGATATACTAAGTAAATTAGATTTGGATTATGTCTGTGGTATATCTATTTGAAAGACTTTGGTATATTTGAGGTATGCAAGTCTTTAATTTTTGAATCAAAGTCAAAGAAATATGATTATTGGTACACCCATCAAGAAGTTGTTTGATGATTTCAAATATAAAAAATATTAATTATTAGTTCAATGTTAAACTTTTATTTTTATAAAAAAATAAATTGATGGTTTCTTATTTGTTATAAAAATATTCATTTCAGGCTACTCATTGTTGATGGGTTTAGATAAGATGAAAAAAATGGACAATAATGTACCTAATATTCTTATTATGATTGTAAGGGTTTTAGTCACCTATTACATTGAGACAATGATAAATACTTTATGCAATCAATTAATAAATAATTAACCTAGATATAAGAGTTTGAATAGAGAACATAATTGAAATATGTGTGGTACTTAAATAGGAGGTTATATATACTAATCTCTAAAATTATTAATAAATAAATAATGTTGATGTTGTCTTAGAATGATTCCTTAGTATTAGGAAATTACCAACCTAAATCAAAATGAATATATGAATTTAAAATAGCACAAAATTTATGTGGAATGTTATCACTTCCAAATAGTTGATCCCAACTATTGTGAATGTGATCATATGTGCAAAAGTAATATAGGATGTGTGGGAATGATATGATTGAAATAATTCCCTTGAATTTGTTAATCTTCCATTATTCAAATGTTAACTCAAAAGATAAACAAGTTTTCTTACGTCAAACCCCTTGGTTGAACAATTAATGGTGATAACAAAGAATGGAGACAATATTCAAAGACATGCAAAAAGCCTATATGATGGCGCATATTTGATTCCTTTGTTGTTTTTTTAAAATTGAAGTGTGCTCTAACAATCCATATTATGAAACTTATCAAAGCCTCAATCCAAACTAATGGAAATGATAAATAATGAATAAAATATTCACAAACATACAAGTAACCTATATGATAATCAAGATTGTATTCCCTTACTACTGCCTTCTAGATTTGAAGTGTCCTCTAACCATCTACCTTATGAATCTTAACAAACCTCAATCCTTCTGCATTAGGTTGGATGAAACATGGTGCAAATTTGTATATTAAAATGCAAAGTAGATTTTTTATATATATAATTGTAAATTTGCTAATGAAACAATTTTGGAACATGTTGCGCTTATGGTTGACTATGGATTCATTTTAGTAACCCCTACATATATGATTGGAAAGTGATGCACTATCAAAGTGCCAACAATGATAACTTATGCAAAGGAGAAAAATGATTCATGCTTCAAATGATTACAAGGTGTTTACTCCATTTTCCACTTCACCAAATTGTAAAGTAGTCCTTGATAGTTAAGCTAGCAAACATAACTAAATTGTGAAGTTTATGGCTTGATATAATGTATAAATGAGATTCAAAATATGCCTTAGATCAATTTGATAGTATGAAAGTTTCTAAAATATTTGAATCTAAGGCAAATAAATTTGATTATTGGTACACCCATCAACAAGTTGTTTCATAACTTTCAACAAAAAATAATTTATAATTGATTCTAAGTTTTAGTTTTTCTAACAAAAGGAAATTGTGATGGCTTCTATAATTTTTATAAAAAATATTCATTTCAAGCTACTCGTTGATGGATCTAGGTAAGATGAAAAAATTGACAATAGTTTATACAATATTCTTATTATGATCAAGTAAAGGCTCTATTCACTTTACAAATACGAGGCTAAATAATTTATTATTGGCCCAATGTTGACTTTTGTATTTTTATAACAAAAGGAAATTGTAATCACTTTTGTAATTATTATTAAAAAAATCATTCCAAGCTACTCATTGATGGACCTAGATAAGATGGAAAAAATGGACAATAATTTACATAATAGTCTTATTATGATTATGAGGGTTTTAATCACATCTTGTATAAATATAAAGCTAGTTAATTAAATGTAATCAATTAAAAAATAATTAATCTATATATTACAGTTCAAATAGATAACACAATCGAAATAAATGTGGTAGTTAAATAGGTGGATATGTACTTAGCTCTAGATTACTAATAAATAAATATTGTTGGTGTTGTCTTAAAATGATTCCTCGCTATTAAGGAATTACTTACTTCAAATTAATGAATATATGAGTTTAAATTAGCACAAAATATATGTGGATTGTTATTAATCCTAATTATTATGAACTCGATACGATACGCAAAAGTAATATAAGATGTGTGAGAATGATATGATAGAAAATGTTCCCCTAGAATATATTCATTATTTCCTGTTCAATATTTAAGAACTCAAGGTGGTGCTTAGAAATATTATTGAAGTGCTTTCTAACTCAAAAATAAACAAGTGTTCCTAGGCAAAATCCCTTGGTGAAGGATGTTTCCTAGCTATTAAATTGTAACTAACTTTTGGAATTATACTTTCAAAGAGAGAAATTGTTGATAGTGGCAAGATTTTGTAATAATTCAAAATTTCCTTCATAGTTTAGTTTCAATAGTGAATATGTGTTATGAGTTCTAATGAATGACTAGATGTCTAGTTTAAGCCATTGACAATTTTTTTTGTAATTTGTGATCTTCGTGATAATTTCTTGTCTTTTCTTATTATGAAATACATCACTAAATTACACCATTTCTAAGTATTTGATAGTTCTATTGTAATTTAAAAATCCATTTAAGGCTTGCACTTCCTTTGTGATAATGTGATATCTCTTGGTTAACAAAATAGTTAGTTATTTAGGAATTTGTCTACTTGTCTATTCAATAATTCTAATGAAGTTTCAAATTCCAGCTTTCTAACCCTACTTCTCTTTAAACATTTTTTAAAAAATATTCAAGAAAAACATCAATAAAATAGAAAATCAAATGTTTCAAAGTGTTTTAATATAACTAGATTTAACTAGATTTTTAGATTGTGGATACATAAATCTTGCTAACTTTCAAATCTAACCCTATTTTTTAGATTTTAATATGTAAGTTCCCTTTTGTTGAACAACTTTACAATGAACAATCGAGTTATAATGTACATTACAACTTGACAACCAAAGACTTGGGGCTATCTAGTTATATCTCAAAATTTAAGTTCCTTTAAGATAAGATGAACTCATTGAGGAGTTTTCATCTTAGTTGATAGTGTTAAGTACATGCATCAACAAGATGTTTTCAAATTAATTAGAGTTTCTTTTTAAATAAAATACCCTAGTGTGCTATTCAAGCGTTTCACACATTAAGTTGGGAAAATCTCTAATCCTAAATTTTGCATTTTGAAATTCAAAAATTTCATTTCATTTCTACAAATTAAAAAAATGACCTAAATCAATTCCATAATTAAAAATTCTAAATTAGAGAATAGATGAATAAACTACAAATTTAACACTAAAATTATACATAAAATTAAATTAAATTTATATCATTTATCGATTTCTATACATAAAATACATTATTTTACACACATTCACACCCACAATTTTCATCATTGTTATATATTCATAATGGTCTAATTTTTAAAGCCATAAATATGCACCATTTATTTTCCCACAAATATAGAAGTTAAATAATAACCTACTATAGTATAAATATAAAATTTTCAACTTAACAAGTTTTATATTTGAAGTTACTATTTAAAGATCAAAGAGCATTTGAAACTTTAAATTTAGCAATTCTTCTTATTAAGATGGTTTTGTGATATTTTAGTTTTGAGATTGTTTATGATTATTAACATATTGATATTCAATTGATTGAACGTAATTGGTGATTCAAGATTCAGATCCCTCGAAGGTACAATAATAAGAAATGAGGTCAACATTGTATCTTAGACAATTTATGAAAATAAAAAACCCATCAATCCTTGACTCTTAACTTAAAAGATATCAACTTAAATTCATACTCCCATTCTGATGATGGATCATGGAGCGTGGTCTGAAATATTGATGCAAATAAAGTACACACAATTGAATCCAAAAGCATATCATAATAATATCATTGATTGATACTTTTCAATGGGAGGGAAATTTGTTTCAAAGCCAGACAATTTGAGCTGACTATTCTTAAAAATAGATCATGGAATGTGATCCAAAATGTCGATGCAAATAAAGTACCACAATTGAATCCAAAAACATATCACAATAATCATACTCCCATATCAAATTAAAAAATATCTTAATTTAAGATAAAACCCATTATAATGTTCACATCTATAAGAATTTTAATATGCTCATATACACTGTATATCCCACCAGAATGGATTTTATACATGATATAGATGGGTCAATCTAAAACCCCACCACCATGGGTCAAATCAAATAAAGCACAGTCAAAATTAGGTTTTTGTCTCCTAATTTTTTGGAGTTGAGGTTATGACTAGTTATTTTGACGTAAACATGCCACGTCATTCAATCTTATCCCACCAGCTTTGCATTTCTTTTATATTATAATATGAAATACTAATATAATATTGTATTTAACTCTATCTTTTCCATTTGACCGTTCCATCATGATTAAATTTATGGATAAATCCCACGTGTCTCAATAATAAAATCATTCTTAAATATAAAATATTTTAGATTACCGACTTCCACTTGTTTGCATAGTGTAAAAACTTATCCAAAAGGATAATTCTTCGTGTCATTGTGACTTTTTAATAGTTTATTTCATAAAAAGAAATTTCATTGATTTATTGAGAATAAAGATTATATTCGAGTATTTAAATAAGTGTTTTTTTAAATTTATTAGGAATAAGTCTTTTGAAATTTATCACTTGATGTAATGATTAAATGAGACTCGGATTATGTCTCAGGTATATTTGAAAGACTGGTATATTTAAAATATAAGAGCCTTTTACGTTTTGAATCTAAGTCAAATAAATGTGATGATTTCTTTGGTACACCTATCAAACAAGTTGATGGCTTTCAATATAAAAATATTTATTATTAGTCTAATGTTGAGTTTTTTAATTTTTTATAATAATAAAAAGAATTTGTGACGACTTTTTTTATCATTATATAAAAAAAATTATTTCAAGATATTCAATAATGGGTCTAGATAAGATGAAAAAATTGGACAATTATATACACAATTGTAAGGGGTTTAATCACATTCTACATAAATATAAGGCTATTTAGTTTGTGCAATCAATTAACAAATAATTGATCTAGATATAAGAGTTTGACTAGATAACGTAATTAAAATATATGTGGTAGTTAAATAGGAGGATATGTATACTTAACTCTAGGATTATTGATAAATAAATGGTGTTGATGTAGTCCTAGAACAATTCCTTACTATTAAGAAATTAACTACCTAAGTCAAAATGAATATCTCAGTTTAAACTAGCACAAACTTTATATCGATTGTTATTGTCGTATGCTTAAAATCATCATTGCTTAACTAGAAATAATAAGGAAATCTTGAATCCTTATTCTAGCTAAAGAATTCAAAGAACATCAATAGAATAACACAATCAAAGCAATTCATTTGCCCCTTCTGAATCATTTTCGTAATAATGATTTGCTCTGTTTGTCTTTTTACATGTTGCATTCCATTGAAAGCTCTGTCAAGGATACCTTGGACCCCAAGCACAAGGACAAGCCGCCTTACCTCCTCCACCAAGGTCTCATCTACAAGATTTATAAATATCACCCTGCCCTTTGCCCCCTTGAAATCTCACGCTCTCTCAACCCTCTATGCCAACCCCTCAACAACTTGCTGCCCTTTCTATGGATTTTCCCAGATTTTTCCAACTTTCACATGAGGTCTTTGCTACAACTAATTTCCCCATGTCTTTGCCTGCTTTTGCCTCCACAGTTTCAATCTCTGAGGTATCCCCTAGCTTGGCATCGTCTGCCTCTTCCAACATGTCCCACTCCCTTTCCAAGGGTAAAGGTAAAACCCCTATCAAACGTAAACGAATTGTCCTCAATTGTCTTTGAGGACAATTCATCTTCTGAGGATGTTGAGAATGATAACCCCTCCCCTAACTTTGAGGGAAGAAGGAGGTCTGGCAAATTGGCCTCCAAAAGCTTGGTTAAAAAGAAGACCCCTGTGATTGAGATGATTGACTCGAAGGAGGACCCCATGGAGGACAAGGATGGGGGGACCCTAAAAACACTATGGGGGCCCCAGGTAAGGTTACTGCCAAAGCTGACAAGGGAAGGGATCCTATGGATATGGGCTTTGCGGGAGCCACCGGCGAGGGTAATACTGATACTCAAACCGTGGATTTTGTTGATGATAAGGATAGGGTCCCTATGGATATGGGCACTGCGGGAGCCACTAGTGAGGACAATACTGATACTAAAGCCCCAGATTCTGTCGACTTGGACCAGAATGACAATTTGAAGATGGCGGAAGAGGTGATGGATTCTATTCCTCTTATGGGCCTTGACAATGGAATTGATTGTACCCTTGCTGAGGATGTGGCCAAAGCAGTGGATGTGACTGTGGATGAGAAGGCTATGGAGACCCCCCAGGGGACCCCTACCCTAGAGCAAATGGAAAAGTTGTGCACCGACATGATGGACATCATGCAGAAGATTGAGAATCTGGGTCCTGTGCTAGAATTGAAGGCCATCATGGATGAGGTCAAGAGGCTCTAGAGCATGGTTGAAGCTAGGGATGCCCAAATCGTTGGCCTTAATAAGTTTTACCTGCAAGTTTTACATAGCTCGACACTCACCCTCTCTTTGTTGAGGGAACGAACTGCGGATTGAAAGGAAGAGAAATATGAGGCCAAGGAACTATATAAGTTCTTGTTCACTGATTGGAACAATGTCATAGACCACATTGGGGTGTGCAAGGCTACCTTGGAGTTGTTGTGTTTTCTCTGTTTTTGTTTTTTATTTTATTTCAAAAGACCAGTTTTAGTTTGTTGTTAATGCTGTTATAGTGTTGTTGTTGCACTGTGGTTCCATTCATAGTTTTTCTATGTAAAGGGACAGTACCCTAGTTTTCAATGCTTTTTAAATCAAAAACACAATCAAAGCAATAAGGATGTAAAACATCAATTAAAACTCCCTATCCCATGACTACATATGGCTTTTATTTTTCTTCTCTTCTTCGTGGTATGATGGCTCTCAGATATTACGCTGGCAACCTGCAATTGACATAAAGATTCAAAGTTCGCGATTGTTGAAAATGGAGATTGAATGTTGAATTTATAGATTATTGAAGAGGATTGATTGAGAGGTGGAATAGATTGATCAAGAGGTGGAACTCAGGTGAGCTCTCACATTCTGATTTATAGTTAAATTGTTGATTTAAAGGTGGAACTCAATTGATTGAATTGTTAATTGAGTTAACTGATTGAGAAAAAAGACGATTGGAAAATAGAAAAATAATGATTGGAGGAGAATTAAAGAATGATGTAATTAATCAATTAATTGAAATAATCAATTAAAATAGATGGAATAGTTAACTGATTGAAAGCTTTTTGGGAAAAAGCAAAGTGGAAGATAGAAATAGAGATTGAAAAGATAATGATTTAATTATTATTTTATTGAATTAATTAATTAATTTAGCATGTGCTTGCACTTTGACTTTGATTTTCAATTTAATCTTTTGCATGAGATTTAATTCAAATATTGAATTTATTATAAATTCAATTTTGTTATTTGAATATATTTAGAACTTTGACTTTGATTTTCAGTTTGATTTTTGAAATCATGCACATGTATTTGAAATTAGAAGAATATGAATTTGATTTTGAATTAATAAAATTAAATGAAATTAGATGAAATTAGAATTTGGGGATTTAGAATTTGAATTAGTTAATTAAATAATTTAAAGAAACTATTTAATTATTTAGAAATTGAATTAAATTAAATAATAAAGATTATTCAATTGAAAGATTAAAATCTCAATTAATTAAATAATAAGTATTTAATTAATATTTAGAAAAGGGTTAATGATTAAATGATGAGAGATAGAAATATAAATTGAATAATTAATAAGATGATGGAGAAACATGAATTTAGAAGAATAAGATTAATTAAATTAATTAAAGAATTAAAGAATTATTTAATTAATTAGAGGAATAATTAGTACATGATCAATGAGACATTTTAGGTGTTTGCATTTGCCCCTCTTTGAGACAATGTTAGAATGATGTTGTTTCAAAGAAAATGAATTTTTTCTACCCTAGTATGCTCAGTGATGCTTAGGGTATAAATATGCCCCCTAAAAAAAAGTGGTCAAAAAATTTCGAAATTGAGACCATTTTTAACGATAATATTAGTGAGTAATTGTGTGAAGTTTCATGCGATTTCGAGTCCGTTTGACTGGCCTACAAGTGTTTTGAAGTTCAGAGGGACCACGACCGTCGGAGTGAGAAAACCCTAATTTTGAGCTATAAATAGTGATTTTGACCTTTCATTTGCTCATTTGCATTGTTTTAAGTTCTTTGAGATAATTGCGAGTTTAGTGCTTTCTAGCGAGTGTTTGATCATCATGGCTGGCATTAGGGCACGATAGTACTTGTCTGAGCAAGTATGTTCATATCAGAAACCACCTGGGATGGGTGACATGGTATGTATCCAATTTTTTGCTCCATATATTGCCCGTTTTTGTCATTTTTTCCATTTTTTTTTCCAGAATCCTGATCTTTTTAGCTTTATCCATACATATTTTATTTTTCATGTATTCTCTTTAACTATAACGCATTAGCCATACATGTTACACAATAGTATAAGTGTTACACATAATGCTTAATTGTTATGCAAAAGACTATTATTTCACGCATTGGTTTATTTCTTCACTCATGCACTATAAATGTTACACATTCACTTTAAATGTACCGCATTAGTATTAAATGTAACACATGCTCTATAAATGTTGCACATTCATTGCAAAGAGATGTTTTCTTGGAATGCGTATAATGATTTTTTATCACATTGTATGGTATCCAACATTTTCATCATTTTTGTTGTGCAGGAGAATATTGGAGTGCTATACTGCCAACAAAGTAGACCCAGTGGTCTCGATCTTCGAGATCAGTTACTTGATGAGGAGGTTGCTCACATCCAACATCTAGGTTTGTATCGTGTATTACATTTGTCAGAGATTATGGCCAATAGGGCCTTGATCACCGCATTAGTTGAGCGGTGGTATTATGAGACATGTACATTTCATCTTCCTACCGGTGAGGCATCTATTACATTAGAGGATGTCTCGTAGATACTTCATATTCCCATTCATGGAGATAGAGTTGTATATGATCATGATGATGGTATCATAGGACTGTGTACCCTTTTTGAGTGTGATGATCAAGACTTATAGATCAGTGGTCATTATGATATACCATGGGCTCGTTTAGACTATGATGATCTCATAGTAGTATTGTGCAGTATTGTAGGTGGTGTGCTCATCCCTGTTAGGAGAGGTCACAAATTCCCAGTTGGTTGGGGTAGAGTCCTTCATGATATGATTGTTCATCAGTGTGTGTATGCTTGGGGTCCTTGTCTTTTAGCGATGATTTATTACTAGATGCACAACATTGTTTACTTGAGATACAGATCTGTTAGTTGTGGCATTACATTGTTCCAAACTTGGGCTTGGGAGCACATTTCTTTCTCGAGGCTAGTTATTCATGTTGACTTGCAACCTAAGGAGCCATATGCTTATTCATGTTGACTTGCAGCCTAAGAAGCCATATGCTTAGACACAGGGGCTCAGGTAACACATTGTATTGACAATATTATCTTGACATCTTGCAACATTTCATTTGGAGACCTTACTTGGATTGCCCCGGTTGGGTAGATGATGAGTAGCATTTACCATTCTGCAGACAACAAAGATATCTCATTGGGAGGATTGTGGAGATGCAAAGGATCATTGAGATGTACCTACCAGGATGGCTGCTTAGGTAGTTTGGAGAGGCATAGGGAGTACCTACTGTCACAAATTATTTTGCTTGTGTTTCTCGTGAGGTTTCAAATTGGGGTGCTTGTATACAGCTGCATGTGGTTGCTGTAGAGTTTGATGCACTTCAGGCATTACAGTGGGGTTGGAGGGCAGGTGTTGCAGATCCAGGGATGACACCTCAGTATGATGCATGGTGGGCTAGACATAGGCCTGTTCCACTTACTGATCTGATGGTTCTGATCACACCTCAACAAATACATCATCTAAAATAATGGAGGAGGGTTGATAGGGAGGAGAGGGGGGAAGATGACGAAGGAGATAAGGAGGGTGGTGTGGATGAGGAGGGAGATGAGGATATAGACATTGGTGGAGACACCAAGTCTAGAAGCAGCAAAGATGACAATGATTCGACATCAGGATCATCGAGCAGCGAGGATGGGGATGACACGCATATTCTTGAGTTAGAAGATGCACTAGTTGAAGAGGGTGGTGGGGATGGAGGACAAGGTGGTGACGAGGATGATGATGGTATGCAGATTCACAAAATGCGGATTCTGAGTCTAGAGGACGAGGTGGCGAGACTGAGGGAGTGACGGGGTGCTGAGCGGGATCTATTTTGTGGGGATTATGTTGCTCTAGAGAGGGAGAGAGACCAGATAGCTAGTGAGAGGGATCATCTGCAGAGGGAGAGAGATGATGGAGTGAGGTGGATGTAGTTGGTCCAGGCAACATATGAGTAGCATTTTTCTCCAGGTACATATGTATGCTCATAGTCTAATAGACTTTATAAGCTACACAGGAGGCCTTGTATTATAGACAGCTCTATCATGGTCTTATACCTAAGGCACATAGAGCTATTAGCTTTAGTGAGTTTGGAGGCCATTTGGGTTCTAGTAGGTCTACTTCATGGAGGACTAGCAATAGTGGTGTTATGGGTCCACCTCAAACATCTTTGGGGCATCCCAAGGTAGGATCTAGTAGGTGGAATCCACTTGGAGATAGAGGAAGTGAGGGTTGAGACATTTGAGATCATGTTATCTGAGCCTTTGGGCATTTTATGATGATTGTATTCTGACACATTACCATTTTGAGTTATATATGATATGCAATTTTTTGGCGGTGATCTATTATGCGTTGTGTTCTTTATGAGATGTATGATTCTATGTGTTATGTGATGCATGTCTTTATGATTTATGGATGATTTCTATATGTTTTAATGCAATGATTTATATGATTAATGAATTATATATGTAAACATATAAAAATGACCATATTCCTAAATGAATATTTTATGTTCATTCCTCTGTTTAATTAAATCCAATTTAATTGAATCACCCACATTCCTCTATTTAATTAAGTAAATTACTCAATTTATTTAAATTAATTCACTAAACCTCTTTTACCATTTAATGGAATAAATCATTTTATTCAATTGAACCCCTTCTATCAACCTTTTAATTAAATTCAAATTTAATTAATAGTTTACCCTAAATTGAATAAATCTAATTTATTCAATCTCCCAAATTGCAACCAAATTGAATTAAATTAACTTTATTTCAATTAAATCCTATTATCTCTCTATCCACTTTCAAAATCCTACATCTCCCACTTGCCTCCTAAACCCTATTCCTAACCCCCTTCTAGACTCTTCTAATCACTTCTAAATTAGCCTAACCCATCTCCTAAATATTGTCACATCCCTAAGCAAGGGGAAGTCACTTCTCAAACCCTCAAAGTCTTTGAAAACCCTTAAAGGCTTCAACAACTTAACTTTGAAAGTCTCCTAAACCATTAATGGTTAACTCAACCCTCTAGCATGATTAAAGAATTTCCCTAAACTCAACCTCCATGTAACCCAAGGGTCTCATCAAGCATTTATTGCTTTGACCATGGTTATTCCTTAATCCTTTGCACAAGAGTTTATCATTTTGGGTAAAAGCTTTATCCAATGGGTAATCCTAACCTAACCTTAACCCTTACCCCCTAAGGTAACCATGAGGTCTTCTCAAGCATTTAATGATTCTTACATCTCCTTTCAACCAACCTTATGTTGCCAATTGTCACCATTTCATTGGTGAAAATTGTGAACATGGATTGAGCAACTTTCAAACTCAACCCTTGATTATCTCTTTCAATCCTGGCCATCCATTGCCCTATTTTTTCTATAAATAGAGCTCTCATTCCTCCATTTTCATATATATGCAAGCTCTTAGTATCATACTTATGCTCAATTTTTAAACACATCTAGTCTCTCTTTGTAAATAAGAATTAATCTAATAATCATTTTAGATTGCTTCTTTTATCAATAGCTTAAACATAACTAGTATATCATGTTAGGATAGTATCAAAGCATCCCTCGTTCTTACATTTGTCATCCCTAAACCACTTTGCTTAGTGATCTTAGAGTAGAGAAATTGGTTTGAGGGACCTTGTGAGATAGAGAACCATGGAACCAACCTTGGGAAGTTGAGTCATCCTTCATGACTTCATAGCTTGCACCAAGAAGTCTTGTGGGTGTGTGGACAAGTCTCCTAGAGCTTCATTTTTTTTCACATTTTAAGTTCTATTGACCCACTTTTCCTGCATACATTTCTAGCGCCCACCGTGGGGCCTAACCCCATATATCAAATCAATTTTTGAATTTAACCCCTTTTGTAGGTACGCGGGAAACAAGCATCAGCGCATGGGAAACATTCCCTGGCACATCTAGTTAACAGTCTAGTGCATCCCACTTTTTGTTTAGCGCGTGGGGCCTATTTAATAGCACGTGTAGTCTTTACTATAGCGCATTATCCCACTAATATTTTCCTGTAGGTCTCGACGCGGGAGAAAAACAGAGCAGCGCATCTGGAAACCATCTTAGCACATCCTGAAAATAGCATAGTGCATCGCTGTCATCTTTTAGCGCATCACTATTATATTGTAGCACACATAGTTTGTTCTATAGTGCATCACAGGCAGAAACAAAAACTAAAATCTGTAACCGAGGATAAAATTAGACTTGTTGAAGTCCACGAGTTATCTAACCTTTTTGCTTGTTATTTTGCAGGGTTCTAACGATTTTATTTCAGATAGAAGCTCAGTTTTAGGACCATTAAGATAGTTAGATATTTTACTAACTTAGTGAAGTTAGTTAAAAATTTGAACTTCTTTTAATTTTCTTAAAATTGAACTCATATTTCATTTGGGTACCTAAAAAGAACCACAAATCAAAAAAATCTTTTCTTGCTTTTCTAGGAGGAAAATTCTTAATTTGGGCTTTAAAAAGAACAAGACAAATTTTTATTTTGCAAAGGGCTTAAAAATAATTTCACCATCCTTTGATGCATAAAAGGATCCATCTTTAAATTTGGGCAAAGAATCACACCAAGTCACAAAAGTCAGTTACAACTAAAAGAGGGAAGATTTTCCCCTTTTGATCGTTTTATTTTGTTGACCACGCATCGCTTTTGTTTTGTTGACCAAACATCGAATTTACTTTGTTGACGATTTCTTTCCATAGAATAGAAAATCATTGCCTTGAAAGGGTAAAATAAACACCATGTTTTTGTGGAGCAACATCTCCATATAGATCTTAGAAAATCATTGAATTGAAAGGATAAAAAGAACAACTTGATTGCCTTGTCTCGAAAGTAGAAGGTATATGCTCTCCCCTCAACTGGGTGATCAAAAGGTTAGACTACTCTTATGCTTTCAGTCATTTACAGTATTTAAATCCTTTAGCAGGCCTACCTTCCCAAGGGGTTGAAAAACTCTTAAAGCCATTTATGGCCGGTGTGAGGGGAACAAACTAAGTGGGAAATGGCTTTGACGCCAAGTGTTCCAACCCACTATAATCAAAAGTGGAAAGTGATGAAAGTCCTTTTCAATGGCTGCATGCAGTGATTAGCCTTCCCCCAGTATCCTTGAGATACGTAAAGTCTTTGTTCTAAAGGTTGGGAAGCCTCCTGAGGGAGTTTATCACTGACGGCCGAACAAGAAGCCTGATTATGAACCTTAGCAATAGAATCCTTGAGCCGAGTCAATAACCAGACATTTGTAATATCATAGTGCAAGGGTGGGGAATAATCCACCCCCAAGATTACTCACCATATATCTCCCAAGATAACTACTCATTTGTGAAGCAATTCACTTTGAGTTAATTTTTGGCAAAAGGCAAAAAAATGAGCGCCCCCTAGGGGGTGACATGACTGTTTGAGTTGATGGAGTATCGACACTAGTGGGCTATGATATTGCTTATGACCTTTGAATAAAGAGTCTTTTTGAAGTGTATTCTTTGTAACCAAACCTATTGAAACATTAGGGATTTGAACACATCTTCATAGAATATACACTTATTGTTTAGACTAGGGAAAAATGGTTATGTATTTTGTGTTGTGTTTGCATTTGTTACTTCAGAAAATCATCTATCAGCATTGAAAAACTCAAAACAAAGTTCCAAAACATTGCAGAAACCAACCAAAACAACATATCAGGCAGTTTAGCGCATAAGATCAACATCTTAGCGCGTATCAACCATATCTTAGCGCGTCAAGTCTTATTCTTAGCATGTCAAGTATTTACAATAGCGCTTCACAAAAATTTAGAAATAGTCAGAAACAATTAGCGCATTTGGAAAGTAGCCTAGCACGTTGAAGCATCGGCTTAGCGCGTAGGAGTCAAACACTAGCGCATAGGGTTTATTAGTTAGCGCGTAGAAGGCCCATACTATCACATGATCTTTTGAGTAAAACAGAAAACTAGGTTAACAGTCTTAACCAGTTAGCGCGTAGACCAGGGCAGCCTAGCACGTGGGGTATTTTCTTTAGCGCAGTGAAAAACTTTTGTAGCGCATAGGGTCTCTGCTTTAGTGCATGATCAAAACTAGAAAAACAGGGAGCAAACACAGAGATAACTTTAGAAAATTTTGAAGACATTTTTGGAAACCTCCGTTCATCGACTTCATTTTTGTCAAAACAGAGTATCAAAATAGAGCATTAAAAACTATTTCTAGAGCAAATTTCTAGTCAAACAAAAGTTGTCTGAAATCCAAAACTAGTTGCACAATAAACATATCTATCCTATCAAAATCAGGAAACATCATCGCAAGTGATGAATAGGTCCTTTATTATCTCACGGATTTTATCCCAAAAACACTTGTTCACAAACCTCAAGCTGTCAAATCAAGTTTCCATATCGGGAAACTTTATCCATATCATTTGGCACACTTTGTTGTGAGGGGGCATCTAAACCTTCACTTTGATAAAGTAAAACTTGAAGTCTTCAAAACAAGATAAACTAAATCCAAAACAATTCAAAGGAAACCATTAATCACTTATGCATAACTAATCCTCATATTCTGAGAAGAAAGAATATTTATCGTAACACCACGTTGAAGAAACAACAACCAAGTTTTTCCAAATTTGTCAAAAGAAATAATTTTTTATACATCAATCATCAACTCTTCAAATCTCATCAAACATTTCTTCATCACGTCAAACTTTATATCCAGAACAAATCCAATGAATTTGACAAGGAGCCTTTGAAGACTAGGGCATATTGTCAAAAATCCGCATTCAGTCAAATCATAAACCATGGAGGAAAGATCAATCCGACATTCTTTCTCGAAGACCGCATCACTTATAACTTCCTGAGACTACCACCACCAACCCCCAAATATTTCTAAAATGCCTGTTACTCACTCTCAACAAAGCAAACAAAGCAAGGCACAAGCAGAACCTAGTATGAATTGGAGGTTATCAAATCCTTTTGAAGGTCCACATCTAGAGGATACTGAAATTTCTAAAGAACTTCTTCAAGGTTGCCAAGAAAGTGCTTCATTCCAAATCCTTGTAGAAAGACTCATGGAAAATGACAAAGAGAAATACCTACTCATGCTCACAAGCAAAGGAGTTAAAATTCTTGAGGACCTTGACCCAGACATTTTTTGAACAAGATCTCAAAATTACGAATATCAAGAAAGACAAAGAGAAGAGGACGCATGTGACCCTGAGCAAGATATTCCTAAACAAAACATCCCTGAGCAAAACATACCATTCCATACACCATTTCAACCCAGGATTAATGCAAGGGAAGAACTCTTCTCTCGGCAACATAATGCGCCTTTGGTTGCCCTTACTCAACAAATGCAAGACTTGCAACAAGGGACAATAGTACGATATTCACTAAAGGAAATTTGTCCTTATCCATTTGACAGAAGATTGCACATGGTCCCTTTTCCTCCAAACTCTGACATTCCAAAATTTGATAAATATGATGGAAAAAGTGATCCTCGTGATCATGTTAGAGAATTCTATACCATGAGCCTTGAATTCGCTCATGATGACACCTATCTGATGAGGTTATTCCCAAGAAATTTGGGAGGGCAAACAATGGAATGGTTATCCAAAATCACACCTCCTATCAAATCATTTGATGAACTAGTCAACAAATTCATCACTCAATATTCTTATAACATTCAACATGCTATTACCATGCTAGATGTCTATAATACAAAATAGAAAAACAATGAAACATTCATGGTATTCCTTCAACGTTGGTGATGAATGGTTTCACGATATCCTCAAGATATTCCTGAAAAGGAGAAAATGGAATTTTTCATCGATAACTTGAATAGTGAGATGAGTTACAAGCTCAAGCTCCAATGCATACCGTCTTTCACTAAACTGATTGAAAATGACATTCAAGTAGAAGAAGCATGTGTCAAGAAAGGAATGCTCAAATTCTTCAAAGAGGGAACAAGTTCATCAAAATACAATAACCAAAACAACAACAACTTAGACAAATCTAGATTCTGGACTAGGAATAAAAACAATGGAAATGAAGGAGGCAGTGAACCACATGATCCAAAATCTAAACAACCTATGCTCGCCTTATCAAGAAATCCTCAAGTTACAAAGAACCCCAAAGGTGCCAACCCAGACACTAATACTTACACACCAAATACCAATCAAGGTCAACCTAATACCAACAACACCAATAACACCAACAATGCTCAAAACAATCACACAAATCGAGGACCTAATAACAATTCATGAGATAACACTAGAAATTTTCAAAAACGTGTCTACACACCTCTGGGTCAATCACTGGAGTCAGCATTCAGAGAACTCTTGACAAACAAAATTATCTCTTTACCCGCGATCAACAATTATGAAACACAAATCAAACCACCTTGGTGGAATGACTCGCACTTTTGTGATTTTCATCGCAACAAAGGCCATCAAACAAATGATTGCATGAGATTGAAAAAAATTGTTCAGGACACGATTGATAGAGGTGATTTAACAGTGGATGGTCTCAAGACAAATGGTGACCATGGAGCCTTTAAGAATCCTCTTCCAAACTACAACAAAGACGGAGCTTCAACTTCAAACGATACCTGTGGAGCTCATATCAATCACATCTACAATAACACCATCAATCATATATCAGCTATAGACAATCATGTAAATGTCACCACAATCTGAGACCAGCATAATCATGAATCTGTCAACATAACAATCAGAGCTTAGAAATATGTCTTGAAGGGGCATACATCAAAAACAAACACTATACCCAAAATTCAATATGATTTAGTTAGCCAACTGTGCAAAAATCCTACTCAAATATCTATACTGGAGTTACTAAAACTTTCACCAAAACACAAAGACATATTGGAACAAGTGCTATTGGAAACAAATGTACCTCAAGATCTGGATGCTGATAAATTCCAAGCCATGGTCCCTCATATGACGGGGCCTCATAATCTCACTTTTTAAGAGCATGATAATATCTCATTAAGTCATCCGCATAACACTCCTCTCCATATTGAAGTCATAGTCTATAAACATTGAGTAAAATGATTATTGATAGATGGAGGAGCTGGACTTAATATATGTACCTTAAAACTTATCCGTGCATTAGGCTTCTTAGAGGAGTCTATTGATCCATGCAAAAAAATTACTATAAAGGCATATGATGATGAGGAAAGATCCTCTAAAGGAATAGTATTGTTACCGATTCAAGTTGGACCCATACAAAGAGATACTATGTGCCAAGTCTTAGACATAGACCTCACATACAATATCTTATTAGGTCGACCCTGGATACATGAAATGCAAGCAGTGCCTTCTACATATCACCAGTCTGTCAAATTTCCCTATAATGGGCAAGAGGTCTCTATATTTCCTAATCACAATCCATTTCAATATTGCAATGCAATGGGGGTAGCCCAAGACAATTTGGTTCCCCATAATAGGGGAAAACAAAAATTCTGAACATCAGATCTTCAACAAGAAAAGTCTGAATCACTACTTGGAGATTTCAAATAGAAAATGCAGATCAAAGAACAAGGCATGGGGGAATACTCTTTGGAACCCATGTGTTTGGCTAACTTACCAACATCACCCAGATCTCATGGATTACCTACAACATCATCACATTAGGTAACTCAGGCCATCACCAAATTTGATGGTACATTCATCCAACTCGGTACTCTAGCACATGAATTAGAGGAAAAGGACATCCTTAGCTGGTTATACAAAGATGAAGAAGAAGATAGTAGAGCAGCTACTCTGGAAATAGTTATACCAACACACCTATATGGAAAGGGCTACTTAATCATGCAACAAATGGGATATAATGGCAAAGGACCTATTAGAAAGTGCAAAGAAGGAGTCACTAAACTAGTAGACCTTCCTTCATAGCTCAGTAGGGACAAAACATGATTGGGCTGTGAACTCACTCTCCTACCAAGAAGGACACCACACAAGAATCCAAAACCTTAGTGGAAAGCAAAGAAGAAGTACAAAGAATAATCCTAGCAAGAAGCACTATTTGAATCAACAGAGACAATTCATAAGGAATGTGAGCATCAAGAAAAGAAGCAACATCAGGGGAAGCTCATCATTCACAAGAAGGCAACATCTACAATAGTAGCCCATATTCAAGCACTAATATCTAAAAAAGAAGAATCATCTCCTGATACCATTATTTCTCCCCAAGGAAGAACAATATACGAGCAAATACAAAAGGTAGAAGTAGGATCCGACATAAAATCAGAGAAAACTATCAAATTAGTATCAATCATTAAGGACCTATTCTCACCATACAACATACCAGTTCATAGCACTAATAGAATCTAGGATGATACCTCTAAGATTGATTCCAATGAATATGAATGGGGAAGTTGTTCTAATATTCCTGATGATATTGTGAAAAATAGTAGTCATACACCCATTTCTAAAGAAGCATGCAACACAGAATATCGACCACTTGAATTTGGTCCACAAAATATCTATGATGCTAAGACAAACGAGCAGTGACATTATGAGCAAGTCTATACGGAAAATGATACCATCGAAGACCTTGACGAAATCCTTGGTTTCTTTAAAACCAAAACCAATCATGATGAAACCTCCATCTTAACACTTATAGTAGCAGAACTTGATCCACCAAATGACTCCTTACCCCTTGTCTTTCCTGATCTTATCGATTGGGATGAACCTAAAATACATGATATGCCAATTTTCCCAAATGATGAATCTATTATCCACTACCTATGTATCATTAACCCAAAAATAGGCTCTACCAGTGAACAAAGTAACGATGTCTACAACCCAGGGAGTGCCAAGTCTCTCAGTCGCAAAAATGAACCAAATAAAATATTTAACGCTGAAAACCAGTCAATGGCAGCTATGGATCACAAAAAAGTAAAAATAAAGGATGCATCTGAGGGTGAAAAACTTTTTAAGGCACCTAAAGATGGGAGAATTGACACTCTTCATGAACATTTTCATGAGTGATCACCCATATTGATTGAACCCACTCAATCAATCAACATTGGTACTACAGAAGTAGCCAAAAACATACACCTGGCAAAATCTCTAACAAAGGAAGAAAGTTCAGCATTTATCAATTTTTTTAAAGAAAAACAAATCAATTTTGCTTGGTCATACGCAAATATGCCTAGAATTGATCCACACTTAATCATGCATCACTTGTCCATTACTCCAGGAGTTAAGCTAGTTAAGCAAAAACTATGAAAGATGAATCCACAGGTGGCATTCATGGTCAAAGCTGAACTAAAGAAACTATTAGATGTCGGATTCATTCAACCCATCGACTATGCAGAATGGATTTCCAACATAGTACCAGTATCAAAACCAGACACCAGTATCAGAATATGTACTGACTTCAGAGATGTCAACAAAGCCTGTCCAAAGGATGACTTTCCTTTGCCTAGTATCAACATAATTGTAGACCTCACAGCGGGCCATGCAATGCTCTCACTAATGGATGGTTTTTCAGGCTATAATCAAATAAAAATAGCCCCAGAAGATCAAGATAGAATAGTGTTCACTTGCCCTTGGGGAACGTACTATTGGAATGTTATGCCTTTTGGCTTAAAGAATGCAGGAGCTACTTATCAATGAGCAATGACAACAATCTTTCATGACATGATGCATACCTTCATGGAAGACTATGTGGATGATTTACTAGCTAAATCCTTCACTAGAGCAGAACACCTCAACATCTTAGCAAATATTTTTGATCGATTGGAGAAATTCCAAGTCAGACTCAACCCTAAGAAGTGTGTCTTCGAGGTTTCATCAGGCAAGTTACTAGGCTACATAGTCTCAGCTAAAGGTATTGAAGTGGACCCAACAAAGGTACAAGCCATTATGGAGATGCCACCACCAAAAAATATCAGTCAGCTCCGATCTCTACAAGAATGACTTCAATCATTTAGGTGATTCATCGCTCAACTAGCCGATAAAAGTCTACCATTTAATCACTTGCTACATAAAAATGTACCATTTAGAAGGGAAGCCAAGTGTGCAGAATCTTTTTATCAAATCAAATAGTATCTAATGAACCCACCAGTTCTAGTACCACCAATAGTAGGAAAGCCACTCATTTTATACATTTCAACAATAGATATATCACTGGGGGCACTATTGGCACAAGAAGATCAACAAGGAAAGGAATGAGCTACATACTACATCAGCAAAACATTGAATGGATATGAACTCAACTATACATTCATTGAGAAGGATTGTCTAATAGTAGTCTTCGCTTCTCAAAAATTCCAATATTATATGCTAGCACACACAATCAAGCTAGTGGCAAAAATTGATCCTCTCAAATATCTACTCAGCAAGGCAGCTCTTATAGGCAGATTAGCTAAATGGGTCATGATTCTCAGTGAATTTGATATCCACTACATAGAACGAAGAGCTATCAAAGGACAAGCAATTGCAGATTAGCTGGCTGAAGCACAACTACCGAGAAAACAAACTATGGAGATTGAATTTCTGAACAGGGACGTTCTTGCTATTCCTACCAAACAATGGACCCTATACTTTGACGGATCCTACACACAACATGGTTGAGGTGCTAGCATTCTAATCATTTCTCCTAAAGGACACACTATACCAAGATCATATAGGCTTATGTTCCCATGCACAAATAATGTGGCTGAATATGAGGCATTGGTTATAGGCATCAAAATGGTCATAGAATGGAAAATCACAGAGTTAAAGGTCTATGAAGATTCACAACTAGTCGTCAATCAAATCAACAATGGCTATCAAACAAAGGATGATAAACTGCTACCCTACAAGCGAATGGTGGATGACATCAAGCAATATTTTGTACACATCACCTTTGAGAAAATACCAAGGTTGAACAACAAAGCAGCCGATGCAATGGTCACTATCACTTCATTACTATAAATTCTAGAGCAATAGAATCATTACGAGTTTCTAGTAGAGCAACTGTTCTCCCCTACCTATGACCACTCTGAATCCCATGTTATCTATGCCTTGACTAGTTCAAATTCTCCTTTATATGGACTGATATACGATTATCTAAAGAACAACATCCTACCCATTGACTTGTCTCGAAACCAAAAACATAATTTTATTCAACAAGCCACCCATTATACCCTCACTGCTGATACTTTGTACCGTCGAGGCCTAGATGGTACTCTTCTTCGTTGCCTTGATCACAATGAATCTGACTCCGCTTTACATGAGCTTCATGAAGGAATTTGTGGCACACATTCAAGTGGGACTACTCTTGCTAAAAAGATTCTAAGAATGGGATATTACTGGCCAACGATGGAAAAAGACTCTTATCACTTTGCAAAAAAGTGTCCTAAATGCCAGATCCATGGCAATCTTATACATGCACCAACACAAGAACTACAACCATTCACAACGTCCTAGCCCTTTTGTCAGTGGGGACTAGACTTGGTCAACAAAATTTATCCTTCATCTTCAAATGGACACAAGTTCATAATAACTGCAACATAATACTTTACCAAGTGGATAGAAGCAGTCCCCATGACCATAGTGACTGGAAAACAAATTGCCTCTTTTATCCTAAATTATCTGATTTGCAGATATGGTATTCCAAGCTCCATCATCACCGATAATGGATGACCTTTCAAAAACCAAGATGTCCGAGAACTATGTGAAAAATTCAAAATACAACATTGTTTCTCTACACCATACTACCCGCAGGGGAATGGTCAAGCAAAAGCATCCAACAAGACAATATTGAAAATCCTAAAGAAAACAGTGAATGATGTAGGCAAAGATTGGCATGTACAACTCAATCCAGCACTTTGGGCATACAGAACTAGCATCTGCACACCTACAGGAGCGACACCTTTCTCATTGGTATATGGATCAGAAGCTATTTTACCCCTGGAGGTAGAAATTCCATCTCTCAGAGTCTCTCTAAAAGGTTTAATCCCAGATGAAGAGTATCGAGTTAACCGACTACAAGAACTTGAACTATTAGATGAAAGATGTCAGCATGCTTATACTCATCTCAAAGCATATCAGCAACACATGTACAGAAGCTACAACCACAAGGTCATTCCTAGGAATTTTAAAGTTGGTGATCTAGTACTCAAGGAAAATCCTAGAAATCAGCAAGATCGGGAAAAGAAAGGGAAATTTGAACCTAATTGGTTAGGTCCCTATGTCATCATATCAATCTACGGATCAAGTGCTTATCAACTAACAACTTTAGAAGGAGATGTGCTCGATGAACCAACTAACAACATCCATATGAAGAAATACTACACTTGAGTAGTATAAATGCACGAAAAAAGTAAAAAAAATCAAAAAATCAAGAAAAAGCAAATAAAAAGGTACAATAAAAGCAATTGGTGAAAACCTAGCAAACAGGCACTATTGTGAAATAACAACTCCTCTATCTATATCTATATCCCTCATCTCCGCAGTAAAGCACTATTGGCCATCACCTGACATTTTATCACAACTATCCATTTAGGGCATACTTAGCGTAGTCACTATCCTGATTTATCTGTCTAACCTTTCACCACATCTCACCATGGCTTGGTAATCATTGTACATACCCACATCAAGAGGTACACTTAGCTAGGGGCAATAATCGTCAAAAACCTGTAGTATGTTCAAACCATCAAGACTATTTGCAAAACTCAGAATATCATATCCAAACAACCAAAAACTTACACAATCACAAAGCAACACATTGATCTCTAAACCAGGATTCACAAAAGAAAAACAATGGATGATTTTCTGAAGTATCAAATGTTACATTTTGCATAAAGTTTTGACTATTCTTGCATTTGAAATTTTTGAATTATTGGATTCTCTATATTTTCTCCACAATGCTTTAGAGCTAGGGAAACATTGGGAAACTCCAATATTTTCTTAGTCTTCTATTTGCGACGCAATTATTTGTACTGTGTAGATACTTGTCTCACGACGTGATTCACAACATATCACTGAAGACATGATTCCACTTTACACATACAAATGGTTTAATCTTGTCTGTTTATATGCAATCCGCACTCTGGTCGTCCTGGTTCAATTATACCTTGACACATGCTATCTTGCAAAATCAAACATCATGTAAATTTTTCTTAGGTCATCATGGTTCACTTATACCATTATGCTTGTATAAATTTTCAACATATCCAAAGATCAATAAATGCTCAATGATGATACATATATCGAAAGCAAATTACATATGGCTATATTGGGATGACAAATACAGAATGAGGATGCTCAATAACAATTAGTTGCATATCATTTTACAATTAGTTGCATATCATACCATACATCTCATTTTCAAGATACATCTCACAACATATCATACCATACATCTCATTTTCAAGATACATCTCACAACATATCATATCATACATCTCATAACATCATGCATTTACATCACATTCATTACATTTCACATCACATACATCTATCTAAGCATTACATCATCATAGCATAAAGTAAAAGCATATAGAAAGCATAAATCCATAACACATCACATGATCAAAGAAAATGGTGTCATATATATATATATATATATATATATATATATATATATATATATATATATATATATATATATCTCAACAAATGATCAATATACAAATATATGTCATGTCTATGCCTAGACAACAAAAACAATGATAAAACATACAATGGAGACAATGTCTCTCAAGTGTGACTATCTCCTGAAGGAGACGGTCTCGCCGCAGATGTCCCAGCCCCTGGATCTTTAGGTGGATCATGTCTCAATGGCCCTGTTACGCGTCTACTCTCTGATTGCAACCTAGTCTCTCAAGATCAACTAGATCTCAACTGCATAAAACTCTGCACTTAGTGCTCCCTAGGCACCGCATCCTCATAATGGCATCGGTAATACTCTGCCTCCTTGGCTCTCAATGCCATCTCTTCAAGGTATCTCTCATTGGGCCACTTGTTGCCGCTCTCTGCAAACTCACTGCGCGCTCCTCTGCTCGACTCTGCCACTCTATCGCAATATCACGCTCTAGGGTCAGCTGAGTAATATGACGCTGCTGCGCCAACATCTCTACTTGGAACTACTGCACTAACAACTATAGTGATCTGATCTATGTATCCTCCACATGTGTCAGGATCCGCATCTGTAAGGGTACTTGTGAAGGGGTACCCTCTGTCCCTCTACCTGTCCTCAGTGCTGGCGGAGGTAGAACATCTGACCTCCTCCTCTAAGTCAGTCTCCGCACATCCTCATATCCTCCCACTGCTGCTATTATCTCCTCCACCCACTCCTCCTCTCCATCTCTGATCGCTAAACCCACTCTCCCTCTATCCAAGATTGCTCACCAGACAACTCTTTCTACCCATATCCCTCTCCCACCTCCATCTCCACCCCTATCCCCTCTCCTCCGTAACTCCGATCTCCCTCTAATAGCACGCCAACCTCTCCCACCTCCTCTATCATCCCCTCCATCTCCTCCTCCTCCATCACCCCTTCCCTCATCTACCTCCTCATCATCATCATATGCTAGAATCATCTCTGCTGGATCAAATATCCTGGCTACTGCTCATGCTGTGAAGAGTCCTACAAACTCATGAGTCATCCCTGCATCAATGATCTCAGGGGCATAATCCCAAATCTGGCTGGCTAACTGAAAGAACTCATCTACGACTATCGTGTTGTTAATCATAGGACCCCAATCTGGGATATCCTGTCTTCGTCGAGCATATAGACATGCTCCCTGTGGAATGCCCTATTGTTGCCCATACTGTCGCAGCACTCGACTATGCAAAAACATCTCTTTAAAAAAGGGCATCCACCCTATCAAATATCGGGACATGAAGACATGTGGCATCTCCATCCCATCTTCTGTCCAAACCTCACAACCTGTATATGGTCGCCAAACGACCATATCAATGTTATCCAACACTCTCCTCCAATGCTCTAGTTTTCCCAGCTTATGCTGGACAACTAGACCTCTGTACCCATATGCATAAGCACATCTGACATGCCTATCTCTATCTACCAATGGCCTAGCCGTGGGAATATGCTCCCATGCCCATACCTGGAGGAGTGTCACACCAGCTGATAGATTACCGTACCCAAGGTATACTACCTCATGAAGATACCTGTATAAATGGGCCAGCATCACTGATCCTGATGCAAAATGATGACCCTGCATCACCATGTCCTCCAACACTAACCCCCATCCAAGAGATAGTCCCTTCGACCTATGATCAGGACATAGAAAACCACCAATGAAACCTGCTAGAACTGAGGGCAGAGGGGCATAATCCAAATCCAAAAACTCTTGCCATGGGATCTCATACTTGCAAATGGTATCATCCTAAAAAATCCAGCACAGTGCCTCAGTCCCACCCTCCTCTATTTGCTCATATGGTAGCAATGCACCTACTATAGGAATCTGCAAAATCTTGTAGCAAGCCTCAGGTGTCACTATCATCTCACCTGTGGCTAAGTGAAAGGTGTTCGTGTCGCTATGCCACCTCTCTACCAATGCTGTCAATAAACCCCAGCTTACAATAAACCAAGGCATCTCTAGCAAAGAGGTCAAACCACACCTATCAATAATATCCCTGTCTCCCTATGTCAATTGTGGTATCAATGACCATGGTCTCAGAAATTGCTCACGCGACTGCACTACACCAAGATGCTCCTGTCAAACACAATGCAAATCCAATATCAGTTCCCTCATCAACACATGGATATCAAAATCAAAATCATATCAATTAATCAAATCACATCAACTTGTAACACAACTCAAGTTTCACAAATCATATCAACTTGTAACACAACTCAAGTTTCAAATCACATCAACTCGTAAAATAAATCAAGTTCCATATCAACTTATAACACAACTCAAGTTCCATATCAGCTTGTAACACAACTCAAGCTCCACAAATTCATATCAATCATATTCATATACAAAACTTGAAAAACTTTAAACACATTTAAAACAAGTTACACAAAAATATCCAAAATCATTTCAAAATCACTAACAACTTGCAACATCGCAAAACAAATCAAGTTGTATCCGAAGTCATATTGGACACATCAAAGACAACAGACATAGAAACTGGCAAAATTTCCCTTATCCTGACAAACCTGACATCAGCCTGAAAACTTTTCTCATTCACCAAATCAAAATTTTCCTGTATGCGCTAACTTATCCTATCCAAGTGCCAAACTGCACCTCATGCGCTACACTGTTTTGTCTAAGCGCTACCTAACCAACCCAATACGCTAAACAAACCCTATGCGCTAAACAAACCCTATGCGCTATCCTTTCCTTTGCATGCGATGTCCAAAATACCCAATGCACTAAACATAGTCTATGCGCTAGCCTATTTTCTCTACGTGCTGCGAATTTACCCCTATGCGCTAGGTTACACCTACGTGCTATCCTACCCTTCTCATGTGACCTCCTACAAGCCCTATGCACTAGGTTTTTCCTACGTGCTACGTGACTTACCTAATGCGCTATCCTATGCACCTGGTGCACTAACCTAACTCGACGCGCTACCCGAACTCAACTATGTGCTAGCCTAAAAACATTCAGACACTACCCTATTAACTGGACCCTACACGCTACGAAATTTTCCATATGTGCTACCCTTTTGAGCAATGCACTAAAATGAAAAATCCGCTTGGAAAATTCAAAAATTTACCAGAAATGACAAAATCAAAATTTCAAAAAGGGTAAAAAATGTTCACTTACTGGTGGTCCATATGCGGCGGGCCTCCGATACCTCAGCACGTGCTCGAATCGATGAGTAGAATAGGGAATCAACATGTTGACTTCTCTCCAAATGTCACTATCTCCAAATTCAACAAGCACAAATGAGACAAAAAAAGAATCACTTTTCCCCTTTTATAGGGTAAATCAAAATTAGGGTTCTGGTAAAAGACCGTTAAACTCACTCGCAATGTCTCATGCTAACCTATCCAACATCATTATCGAGAGATGAATCAAATAAATGCATTCAACATAGACCAAAATTCAAAATGCTATTATCCAAATCAGTCAAATTTTCAAAATTTTGATTCATCTCCTGAGGGGGCATTATCAACATCATTTCATCGAATCGATTATCAAAACTGGGGTATGTCATATCTCAAAATGACATAAAATTTTAATTTGATCATAAATCACGACGACGCATCATTTTCTTTGAATTAACATGTGCACACACGTCACTTCAAACAGGGGCAAAATGTAGACATATAAAAATGACCATATTCCTAAATGAATATTTTATGTTCATTCCTCTGTTTAATTAAATCCAATTTAATTGAATCACCCACATTCCTCTATTTAATTAAGTAAATTACTCAATTTATTTAAATTAAATTCACTAAACTTCTTTTACCATTTAATGGAATAAATCATTTTATTTAATTAAATCCCTTCTATCCACCTTTTAATTAAATTCAAATTTAATTAATAATTTACCCTAAATTGAATAAATCTAATTTATTCAATCTCCCAAATTGCAACCAAATTGAATTAAATTAACTTTATTTCAATTAAATCCTATTATCTCTCTATCCACTTACAAAATCCTACATCTCCCACTTACCTCCTAAACCCTATTCCTAACCCCCTTCTAGACTCTTCTAGTCACTTCTAAATTAGCCTAACCCATCTCCTAAATATTGTCACATCCCTAAGCAAGGGGAAGTCACTTCTCAAACCCTCAAAGTCTTTGAAAACCCTTAAAGGCTTCAACAACTTAACTTTGAAAGTCTCCCAAACCATTAATGGTTAACTCAACCCTCTAGCATGATTAAAGAATTTCCCTAAACTCAACCTCCATGTCACCCAAGGGTCTCATCAAGTATTTATTGCTTTGACCATGGTTATTCCTTAATCCTTTGCACAAGAGTTTATCCTTTGGGTAAAAGCTTTATCCAATGGTTAATCCTAACCTAACCTTAACCCTTACCCCCTAAGGTAACCATGAGGTCTTCTCAAGCATTTAGTGCTTCTTACATCTCCTCTCAACCAACCTTATGTTGCCAATTGTCACCATTTCATTGGTGAAAATTGTGAACATGGATTGAGCAACTTTCAAACTCAACCCTTGATTATCTCTTTCAATCCTAGCCATCCATTGCCCTATTTTTTCTATAAATAGAGCTCTCATTCCTCCATTTTCATATATATGCAAGCTCTTAGTATCATACTTATGCTCAATTTTTAAACACATCTAGTCTCTCTTTGTAAATAAGAATTAATCTAATAATCATTTTAGATTGCTTCTTTTATCAATAGCTCAAACATAACTAGTATATCATGTTAGGATAGTATCAAAGCATCCCTCATTCTTACATTTGTCATCCCTAAACCACTTTGCTCAGTGATATGAGAGTAGAGAAATTGGTTTGAGGGACCTTGTGAGATAGAGAACCATGGAACCAACCTTGGGAAGTTGAGTCATCCTTCATGACTCCATAGCTTGCACCAAGAAGTCCTGTGGGTGTGTGGACAAGTCTCCTAGAGCTTCATTTTTTTCACATTTTAAGTTCTATTGACCCACTTTTCTTGCATACAATATAAATGCAACTTTAAATGAATTAATGCAATCTATACTATATGAATGCAATTTGAACTATATGAATATGATCCAATGAATGCAATATATAATATGGAATTAATCTAAAATGAATGCAATCTATATTGTATGGATGTAACCTAGAATGAATGTAATCTATGCAATTTGTTTTTGTTTTACAATATCAAAATATTTCTTTATCTCTTTTGACTCAGATATACTTCTAAAGAAGTGTTAGTAAGATGAAAGAGAGAATAGATTGATGAAAGAATAATGTTAGAAGATATAAAGTGATTCATAAAAGGGATGATGAGAAAAGAATCAACAAAATACAAATAATAAAATGAGATGAAATGAAAATAATTGATTCATGAATTTGTGTCATTATTCATAGCCCAATATATATTCATCATTGAACCTTATTATGGAACAATGGAGCTTAGAACATTAGGGTATAAGGAACCAAGATGTAAATATGTCTCATTGAAGAAGAAAACACATATCGGACAAGGAGTAAGCCCTCCATTCTAAGAGTTACACTAGGGGTCGAGGTATGTGTGGCATTCACAAGCTAAATGCTCCTATCACATATACCCACTAGAGAAATTTCCCCAGAACCTCATTGGTTCACACCACAAACAACAAACAAAGAAAAAGATAATGCCCATCATGGCTCCTCTAGTCACTTGTGGACATCCTTAAGTAGCATAGGAACATAATCTGTCGCCAAATGATAAAAGATAGAGACTGACTTGGACAAAATTCAACAACTATACTAATATGTGCATTCATTCTTAGTTGCTTGATGTGATGGTTGATAATTGCTAGCAAAAATTTTTGCGAGCCTTAGCAGGTTTCATTCCCGCGGGATAAGGAAATAAAGGTAAATCAAAGAGACCTTATCCCATGGAACAAAATAGAGAAAAGGGCAACAAGGAACAAAGGGGCTCCAATTCTATTTCTGAGTTGACTGGGCAAGCTGGAAAACTCACTTAAGTTCTATCGGCTGGAGGGCTCCTGGTTGTTAGCGGGCTGGTTTCTCTCTTTTCCTTACCAGTCGATGGCAGTTTTCTCTCAACTACCAAGGTCCCCACTACCCTGTAGGATTTTATAGGAGGAGAAAATGATGTCATGGGATAAGGAATAGTGATGTGAGGAATGTGTTTCCTTATTATCCCATGAAGTAAAATGGAGACTCCAAGGATGGCATGAGATAAGGAACAACAAAGCTAACGGTGGGCTTTTTGCTTATCCCACGGGGTTTGAAAGACAACAACAACAACCCACAGGATAAGAAATAAAAAAGTGAAAGGAATTTTACCTTATCCCACAAAGTTGAATGAGGGCACAAGGAAGGTTGCAGGATAAGAAAAATCAAAGGTGATGTGTGCTTTCCCCTTATCTTGTAGGGTAAAAAGATCAACATGAATGCCTCATAGGATAAGATCCAAGTAAGAAGAGGGTAAGCCTCTCTTATCCTACAAGGTAAACAAAGGCATCAAAGGTGATGTGGGATAAGAGGATAAAGTAAAAATGAAGGACCATATTATCCTGCACATTCCAACAGGATAAGGAAATAAAGGTAAATCAAAGAGACATTATCCCACAGAACAAAACAAAGACAAGGGAGATGTCGCAGGATAAGAAAACAAAGAAGACCAAAGAAAGGGACGCTTATCCTGCAAGGTTAAAAAGGTATAAGAGGGGTGTCGCAGGATAAGAGACAGTGAAGGCAGAAACAATGAAGGCTTATCCTGCAAGGTTGAGCAGAGAATGAAAAATTCTAGCAGGATAAGAAAGAAAGGAAAAAAAATGAAGGCTTATGTCACAAGGTAAACAGGAAGTGCAAAGGGACCCGCAGGATAAGAAGACAAAGAAAAGCCAAAGGGATGGTTGTTCCCCCTTATCTCATGTGGTATGCAGGGTCGTTTAGTGGTCAAACACAACCAAGAAAATGTGGACCCAAGGGGCCATGTTGGACATCTATGACCATTGGATCTTCATAAAGGCCCAATCCAACGACCATGTTATAATCTTCTATTGGGTTTGTTGGATGCCTCTATGGAGAGATCTCGCATGTCCATCTTTGTGCGTATCTCTCAAATCGATGATGGAATTTTGATTTTGTGGTGGTCGTTGAGTTTTGAATGCTCTGCAAGAGGGTGGTTGTCGACCCAATGGTCAAGGTCATTCTTTGCTCAGTCTGTGCTCGATTTTGGACCTGATCTCACTCCAACCACCTGATTTGCTCACCTTTACTCTAGATTGGACCCTGTAGGATGATTTTAGACACCACCCATGCCCTCTTCAATGGAGAATAGAGACTTTTGTCCCTACAAGTGTGCTCGGCCTTGCTTGTTGGTAGTGGGTTGTTTCACCTTTCCAGAGGTAAAGGATGACTTCAGAGGCCAGATTTAGCATGTCATCAGATCTGTTGATTTGATCTTCTTCCCCCTCTTAGATTTTTGTAACCTAACCCGGGTAGGGTTAGGGTTTCCATCAGTGCTTCAATTCAAAGTTATGCCTAAACTATAAAGGCAATTTTGGTATCTTTTGTAGGGATCTTATTCGCTTTCATTTTCAGTTGAATACTTGTTTTCATGATTTGTAAATGTTGCCTTTCCTATACATTAATAAATTATGCTTACTTTGCCTCCTTAGTTATTACAATCTATGTAATATTTTACCTCTTTGTATGAATGTATTATGCTTTATTTTCCTTAGTTGTAAGTGTCTATATTGACCCCTCTATGGATGTTAACTGTGAGCTGAACTTAGTTCCTCTCTTTATTTCATAAGATTCCTACCTTCACTCACACATTAGTGGTTAACTAGGATATGAAATTGTGCATACTTAGAGAAATTCTATTGATGTTTTGTCCAGATATAGGCAGGAAGATCAAATATTCAATCTAGGTGCAAACCTTTTTCATTTTCAAGCAATTCTTCTTCCCCCTTTCCCTCAGAAATCAATAGTGTTAGATTATTTGTGTTAGGTTGGTCCAACACCTGCATTAGATTGGAAAGGAATCCAGCCTTCTCCATAGACTCAACCTCACTTCTGCAAGTCCCACACTTGAGAGGTTGTTTCCATGTTTCACAAGGTTGGTGATCAAGCCTGATCACCAAGGGTGCAAACTTTTGTGACAACAATTTTTTGAATGCCTGGTGGGATAGATTTTTAAAGAATTCAACAAAAAATCCACTTCCACTTCAGGCCATTGGTCATACCAAAGTTTTTGGCATGCTCGGTGGGACAAATTTCAACATACTTGCTAATGATTCAATGCTTTTCCTAAGAAATCTAGCCTTTAGAGGTAGTTAATCAAGCACTTGGTGACTCTAAGGAACAAATTTAGACTCTTGGTGAGGACCAGTTGCCACTTACATGCCAAGAATACAAAATTGAGCATCTTCTAGAGGTAGTTTCCAATACTCTAAACTTTTATATTCAAATTATAGAAGAACTAGAGGTGGACATTCTTTATCACTTGTTAGGGGAACCCAAGTAGACACATCCACACCCCTAAGGTCTTATTCTACCCTTCCTATTACAAGATTAGCACAACCTAAAGACCCTGCCATCCATATTAACAGACCCTTATTTGTAATGGTGGTCCCAAGAGCACATACATTTTTCAACTTCAATGGTGGCAGTCCCTTAGTCCTAGCTCAAAAGAATGAAATTCCAGTAGCAGTCTTGAAGGCTACACCATTTTTTACTAGAGAGACATCTACCTCCTCGAAGGAACACATACAAGATGTGTCAAGCATATGCACTGTGTTTGATGTCACTGAAGACAATGTTGCAGTGAGGCTTCTTGCCTCCTCATTCAAGGGAAAATTCCTTCACTGGTATAGAGTGCTAGCTCCTAACTCCATTTGCAATTGGGATGAGTTAGGAGAAAAGCTATGCAAGCATTTCAAAGACAAAAGTGATCATCTATCACTTATGGAGCAGTTGATCACAATAAAAAGAGCACCTCATGAGTTCATGGGTGATTTCAACTATAGATTCCAGAAGACGTGGGATATAATCCAATCATTAGTGAAACCTTCATCAAACCATGCTTTTCTATATTTTCTTAAGGCTTTTAATAGTGACATAGCTGGAATGATTCAATCTATGGGAGGAAATAATCCCCCATTAGCTTATGAGATTGTCATAAGAGAAAAAAATGCTTAATATAGGCAAGAAAGTTGTCTCCTAAGCCTCCAATTCCCTTATTTCCAGAGGCTCCTACCCAACAGCCTATTTTAGCATCAATAACAATGGTGTCTTCAAGCCATTTTCTCACACCTACACCCTCTCCCTTATCTTCTGAAATTAAGAAATGACAGGCTTCTCTTGAGGCATCGATGCAAAAAATGATCAATCCATTATAACAGCAATTACAAGGATATGGAAAAGAATTGGTCTCAGTCAAGAGATAGTTACCATAGGCTAACAATAGGTCTTATTAGCCCCAAAACTACAATTATAAGTAGTAGAGGCCTACTTTTCAAGGGTAGAACTAATGGAGCAATGCTAGACCTTTGAATAGTTTGAATACCACAACTTCAAGCACCTCAAAGGTTATAGTGCCAACACAAAAAAATATTGCTCAAGAGAAAGATTAGTGTGTCCCATGCAATCAGACACACAATTAGACCTCATGTCAGAATAGTGAGTTTTCATAGGCCCTAGTAGCACAAGAGGAGCTAGCAACATTAGGGAAACAACAATTTTCTAACCGTCCTAGTCATACACAGGGAGATACAACTTTTATGAATTGGAAGGATGATTTTTGTGGCATGATATAGACAAGTGGGGATAGTGTGACCAACAACACAAGATCAAAAAGGAGGGCCATAGATCCTAGTGCTAATTCTACAGTAACAACTCAGACTGCATTTGTAGCTCAAGCTTCACACCTGTCCCACAATCTTCAATGCCAAACTCATTTGATAAGGTGACTACTCCAAACAAAGAGCGAGACTTGACACAAAATGTAAAGGAGGGAGAACCACCTAGGATTCCTATCATACCAAAATCAGACCTAGTCGCTATGAAGATCCATAGTAAGGTTGTCATCCCCTTTAATATTGTTGAACAGATGAAGAGGGCTAGATTCAATGTATCAATGTGGGATGCTCTTTCTATCCCATCTAAAAGAGACCTACTTTAGGAAGCCCTCAAGGGGATGGATGTTGCAAAAGGTACTAGTCAAGGTTACAGTTCCTCAACTTCCACAAGCTTGGTGCAACCTTTGGATGTAGAGAGTACAAAGAAAATCAGTAAGCCTCCCCATTTTTATTTGTCATTAATCATAGGAGATAAAATTGTTCATAATTGCATGATAGATAGTGGGGCTAGTAGTTCAGTTATGCCAAAAGAGATAGCTGACTTCCTAGGTATCAAGTATGAACCAATAACAAGAGGGGTGGTGTAGCTTAATGGCACATCAGTTTAGACTGTGGGAGTCATTAAAGATTTAAATCTAACCTTTCATGCCTTCTCAGGTTGTAGTGTGTTGCAAGACATCTCAATGATTGACCTCCCTTCTTATTTTGCTATTTGTTTATCTAGGGAATTCACTACCAAGATAGGTGGCTACCTATCTTTTGATTGGTCTCACATGATTAGGACAAGATATGGTACCAAAGTAACCATTAGGGTTGAACCTATTGCCAATGATCATATAGAGCCCTATACCCCAAGTCCTATCAACATGAATTGTACTCTCCATGAGGAGAAAGAAGAAATTATAATTAGAGAGCCTGCAACTCAATTGAATGAGGTTCCTGATTGCCTACTTGATGAGTGAGCAAATGCATTTTATTTTTACCCCATTGATGAGGTCAATAATACCGACCTGGGTACATATTGTATACATTAAGAAGACACTCCCATTCCCAATCTTTCAAAGAAAGACAATGACATGCAAGAGATATGGGGCATGCTCTTTGATGGTGCAAGAAACAAAAATGGTGCAGGGGCTTGTGTATTGTTGATCTATCCCAAGGGGGGGAAATATTTCTTTTCTTTTAGAATTTAGTTTAGTTGCACTAACAATTTAGGTGAATATGAAGCTTTGATTTTGGGTCTCCAAACTACATAGAGGAGAGGGATCAAATCTTTGAAGGTGCATGGAGATAGTGAGTTGTTTGTAAATCACGTCAGAGCTCATAATATCACCAAGAGAAACCTTCTCAAATCCTACAAACATAGAGCATGGGACCTAATTGAGGGATTTGAGGCCTTCAGTATATCCACTATTTATAGGAATGAAAATAAACATGTTGATAGACTAGTAGCAGTAGGTGCCCAACATGAAATTTCATCTCATATTTTTGCGAAGAAAGAACAACATATTGGACTTGTGGTGAGACCTACACTGCCTGATAACCAAGTGAGTTGGTAGGTCTTTGATTCTAATCAACAGATTGTGAACTTCCTACAAGATGAAGAAAAGTTCTCCCATAGGAACCAGGGCATGCTACAAGACCAGTATGGAGATCAAATCATGTAGCTCAGTTCTAACAAGCTGCCCAAGGGGTTGATCACATTGGAGGGGATCTTTAACCATGATGATCAAATGAAAGGGAGAACAATGAACCTGGCCACCAAGAAAGGAGACTACAAATCAATAGCCATGACAGAAGGAAAATCTCTCAATTTGGGGAAGGTATGTTCCCAATCTGATCAAAATACTTTTGTCAATCTCTGTCAAGCATCTAATGATATTTTTCTCTTACCTATGAGGATCTAAAAGGGTTTTATCCTAGTCCATCTCAACATACCATATAGTTATATCATAATGCTAAACCCTTTAGACAAAAGAAAAGGCCTATAAATCCCAAAATTGAGCCTTTGATGAGGAGAGAACTATCCAAGCTTATAGAATCTAGCATTATTTTTCCAATTAAGCATTATTCTTGGGTAGCCAATCTTGTCCCAGTTAGGAAGAACAATGGGGAAAAAGATTGTGTGTGGACTTTAGGAACCTAAATAAAGCATCCCTCAAAGATCATTACCCCCTCCCTTGCATGGAACAAATTTTAGCCAAAGCTAGTGGCTTAGAAAAATTTTCATTCTTGGACTGCTACTCATGGTATAATTAGATCCTAGTCCAAGAATCAAACCAATTTAAGACTATATTTACTACTAAGTGGGGCACCTATGCCTATTGTAAGATGCCTTTTGGACTAACAAATGCAGGTGTAACTTTTCAAAGAGCCATGGATATGGATTTTAAGGGAGTATTAGTAGAATTTGTACTAGTATATCTTGATGATATTATTGTATACTCCAGACATGCAACAGATCACTTTGCTTGCCTTGAGAAAGTATTTAAAAAGTGCAGAGAATATGGTGTGTCCTTAAAACCCAACAAGTGTGTATTTTCTACTGATTAGGGAAAACTACTTGGACACATTGTATTTAAGGATGGTCTAGCCATACACCCAGAGAGAGTGGAAGCCATTGTGTCTCTTCCACTTCCACATCATAAGAAGGGACTTTGTTAGAAGGTTTATCCCAAACCTTGTAGCTTTGGTTAAGCCTCTCACAACCATTTTGGAGAAATATTTGCCCTTCAAATGGACCAAGGAAGGAAAAGAAGGCTTTGATTAGATTAAGAAGGACATTTCTTAGGCTCCTACCCTAGTAAATCCAAACTATGAGAGGGATTTCATACTTTACACCTTGAGAGGAGAATCAAGTAATCTGTTATCCTAACATGATTAAATCAAGATAATTTGGAGCAACCCATATATTTTTTCAATGAAGGCCTAAAGGACTATGAACTCAGGTACAACTATGTGGAAAAACAAGTCATCATAGTTTTGAGAGCACTAAAAAGGTTCAAATACATGCTCTCAAATAACAGGATTCAACTTCTAGTCCCACATGCCAACATTAAGGATTTCCTTCTCAACAAGGATATAGGTGAGAAGAGAGTTGGATGGAAAATTACTAGGCTAGTGAGGGGAAGAGGACTCTGTGAGCAATTCAATTCATCTTTTGGGAAAGAGTTAGAGACCCCCCCTTGCTGCAAGAGGAAGAACAGATTGATAACTAGGGAGATGCACAAACCAGTTGGTTGGCAGTGATGTCTTCCTTCTTAAAGGATGGTAGCTATCCTTCTCACTTTGATAGAACCAAGAGAAAGAATCTTAGATTGCAGTCCATTTCCTATGCCTTAGTGGATAGTATTGTATTCAAAAGAAGCTTGGATGGTGTCTTGTTGAGGTGCATCCATGGAGATCAGACCGACAGGTTGTTAGAAGAATTCCACAATGGGACCTCTGGTGGCCATTTCTTAGTAAGAACTATAGCTATGAAGATCATGTGAGTAGGCTATTACTGGCCTTCTTTATTCAATGATGCTAACAAATTGGTTAGACAGTGCAAAGAATGTGCACTTTTTATAGGAAAGCAAGGGTTAGTTGCCCTTCCTCTTCATCACATTTCATTTGATCATCCCTTTGCACAATGGGGGTTTGATTTCATTGGCCCTATCAATCCAATGTCAAGTGCAGGCCACAAGTGGATTTTGGCTACTAGAGACTATTTCACAAGGTGGAAAAAGGATGTTTCTTTGAAGGATGCTGCTAAGAATTTAGTGGTGCAATTCCTTGAGGGGATTGCAACTAGATGTGGAGCCCCTTCCACCATCATATCAGACAATGCCAAGGCCTTTGTGGGCTCTCAAATCATCTTATGGATAGTCCAACATGATTTGTTTCTAAAATCTATCAAATTATTATCCCATGGAAAAAAATAAAGACAAGGGAGATGTCATGGGATAAGAAAATAAATAAGACCAACGCGAGGGACACTTATCCCACGAGGATAAAGGTATAAGAGGGATGTCATAGGATAAGAGACAATGAAGGAAGAAACAACGAAGGCTTATTCCGCGAGCTTAAGTAGAGAGTGAAAAAGGCCTATGGGATAATAAAGAAAGGAAAAACAACAAAGGCTTATGCTGCAAGGTAAACAGGAAGTGCAAAGGGACCCGTGGGATAAGAAGACAAAGCAAAGACAAAGGGATGGTTGTTCCCCCTTATCCCGTGTAGTATGTAGGACCGTTTAGTGGTCAAACACAACCAAGAAAACGTGGACCTAGGGTGCCGCATCGGACATCTGCGGTTGTTGGATCTTCATAAAGGCCCAATCCAATGGCCATGTTATAATATTCTATTGGACCTACTAGATGCCTTTGTGGAGAGATCTCACGTGTCCATCTTCGCACAAATCTCTCAGATCGATGGTGGACTTTTGATTTTGTGGTGGCCGTTGAGTTTTGAATGCTCTGTAGGAGGGTGGTTGTTGACCCGATGGTCGAGGTCATTCTTTGCTTAGTCAGTGCCTGATTTTGGACCCAATCTCACTCCAACCACCTGATTTTCTTGCCTTTACTCTAGATTGGACCCTGCAAGATGATTTTAGATGCCACCCATGCCATCTTCAATGCAGAGCAAAGAATTTTGTCCCTATGATTGTACTCGTCCTTGCTTGTTGGAAGGGATTACTTAATCGATGGGTTGTTTCACTTTTTTAGAGGTAGAGGAAGCCTTCAGAGGCTAGATTCAACATGCCCTCAGATCTATCGATATGATCTTCTTCCCCCTCACATATTTTTGTTTCCTAACCAAGGTAGGGTTAGGATTTCCATTAGTGGTTCAATTTTGAGCTATGCCTAAACTATAAAGGCAATTTTTGTATCTTTCGCAGGGATCTTCTCCCTTTCATTTTCAGTTGAATACTTGTTTTCATGATCTATAAAGGTTTCCTTACTTGTACATTAATAGATTATTCTTACTTTGCCTCCTTTAGTTTTTACAACCTATGTAGTATTTTACCTCTTTGTATGAATTTATTTTTCTTTGTTTTCCTTAGTTGTAAGTGTCCGTGTTGATCCCTCTATGGATGTTGACTGTGAACTAAACTCAATTCCTCTCTCCATTTCATAAGATTTCAACCTTCACTCACATATAGGTGGCTAACTAGGATAGGAAATTGTGCATACTTAGAGCAATTCTATTGATGTTTTGTGCAAATGTAGGCAGGAAGATCAAACATTCAATCTAAGTGCAAACCTTTTCCCTTTTCAAGCAATCCTTCTTCCCCTTTTCCCCCAGAAATCAGTAGTGTTAGATTATTTGTGTTGGGTTGGTCCAATACCTACATCAAATTGGAAAGGAATCTGGCCTTCTCCATAGACTCAACCCTACTTCTGCAAGTCCCATAGTTGAGAGGTTGTTTTCATGTTTCACAAGGTTGGTGATCAAGCCCGATCACCAAGCATGCAAAATTTTGTCACAACAATAATGTCTGATCTCAGAAAGTGCGGACCCCATTTAAGACTAACCTATTTGATTTTGAGTGTATCCATCTTTGTTTAAGACAAGATAATGACCACTTGATATGGATATGATATGATTGATAAGACAATTTGATTACTTGATTGCAGATGTTTGACTGGATAGTTGTATCCTTTATCAACTTTGTGCGAATTGTTGGATATCTGCTAGGGTGTTTGATTCTCACGAGACATTTTATTGCAAGTTATTTGATTGATTTTGGTTGATTTTTTCAAGACTATATAAATGTTTTGGATTTTGTGGATTGATATTTGAATGTTTTTGGTATATTTTTGAAGATCATATATGGATGTTTTTGGATTTTGTGTTTTTCCACTGTTTTTGAATTTTTTCAGGACTTTATATGATTCTTATGATTTTTTCAGCTATGCCCCCAGTATGCAAACCTATATGACATGATGATTTATAGGATGCATGTGGAGACAATAAATTTTTGACATGACATATGTTAATGCAATATGCATGATGAAGATGCATTTCCTATTCAAACAAGGATGACTGTGTTTGTTTAGGATTTTGTAATACACCAATTGAATTGGAGGTACAAAACATTTCATATATAAGTGATCAATCGATCCTTAAGGACCCTTCGAATATCCAAATTAACACACTTAGTGACTAGGATTTACAAATGGAGACACGGAAAACTTCCCCATTGATTGTTGAAACTTTGATCTTCTTTTTTCCATGTGTGTAAATGAGTTAATTCCCGCTCTTGTGTTCACTAAAGATCCTTAGCATCCTACATGACTAGCTACATGGATTATTCTAACTTCAAAAGCATCCCGGATAGAGCCTCGCTACCAGTAAGCTTTTAGAGCTTCGACTAGGTTATACACTATAATTTCTCAAATATTTCTCCATTACCAGTAGGTGTTCATAGACCTAATGGAGTTATTCGCATGTTCCCATAGTCAAGCTTTTTGTCACACTTGTATGTGTGATATTTTAGCTATAAATCATTTCTCTTTTTCCTTGAGATGAATATTTGGCATAACACTTTTTCTTTTATTTTTTCTTGCCTTGACTTGAAAGTAATGAAACCTACATGGGTGTGACAATTATGGCTGTACTGAAGTAGAATGTTACATTTTTCACTAGTCATATGATCAACTAGGTGTCTAAAATGAATTAGATATTTTGTTACTATGTTTGAGATATAGAAATTGATAGATTTTGGGTTAACAAGACTCAAATAGTGAGATCACTACCCAACCAAAGGTAAATCATCATCATAGAGTAATGTTTAAAATGAGTGACCTTAGGATATCAAAGACTTCATGTCCGAATATCTAAGAAAGTAGACTACCCTTGTTTCTCTTAAATGGAAACACATGATAAAATTGGATAGTTGTCTTGTTTTATTGATGTTGATACATGCTAATGCAGAAATTTTGTGAATGCGATGCATTTGAAAAAGAAACTATATGTGATGCAATGCTTTTTAATAAAATGAGATGCAATGTAGAAAGTAAAACCTAAACTAACCTAGCCCTTAGATATAGTATCATTTAAGGTGCATGTTGTTCATAAGGTGAGGGAGTGGATCTCCCTCCATGGTAGCTAGGTTATATGATCCATTTCCTATGACCCTTGTTATGATGAAAGGACCTAGCCAGTTAGGTTCAAACTTCCCTGGCTTGTCACGCTCTGCTAAGTTCCTTTGGTTCTCCTTGATAACTAGATCTCCTACTTGAAAATTCCTTGGTCATACTCATTTATTGTAACTCCTTAATCTATTCTAGTAGCCTTCCAAGTGATTTAAAGTAGTTTGTCTCTTTTCATCGAGCATTTCAAGTGCTTGCAACCTTGCAAATCGATAGTCTTCCTCTGATATGATGTGTTTTAAGGGACTCTTAAATATTGTAGTTCTATTTCAATAGGTAATATTGCTTATGTACCATAGACCAATGAATAGGGTGCTATTCTTGTAGGCATGCGTACCCCTATTTTGTAAGCCCATAGAGCGGGATTAATTGGAGATGCCAGTCTCGTCCTGCGTCAGTGACAACTTTCTTCAAGATCTTCAATATTGTCTTGCTTGTTTTCCTCTACTTGTCCATTACTTTGCGGATAATAAGGCATTGCAAATCTCTATTGTATCTAGAATTGTTCACACAATTCTCTCATTTCTTGATTCTTAAATGGGCGTCCATTGTTAGTGACTATACACCTTGGAATCTCGTACCGACAAATGATGTTGTTAAGCACGAATTTTGCTACCTTCTTACTAGGGGTGTGTGTTAGAGGAATTGCCTTGAACCATTTGGTAAAATACTCAATAGTCGTTAAGATGAATTTGTGCCCATTGGATGAAGTAGGATTAACCTTACCAATAAGATCTAACCCCCATTATGAAAATGGCCAAGGTAATGTGATAGGTTGGAGATTCTGTGCTGGTGCATGAATGAGGTCCCTATGCACTTGACATTGTCTACACTTTTGTACATATTTTTAGGCATCCTACAAATAGTAGGATGCCTATGCACTTGTCCATAGTAGGCCAATAGTATCCAGTTATTAGTAACTTATTTTATAGTTCAGGGTAGTAACTTATTTTATAGTTCAGGGGCACTTGGATGTCCCCACAAATTCCATCATGTACCTCTTTCAAGGCCAGTTGTGCTTCTTCAAAATTAATACATTAAAGAAGTGTCCCATCAAGGCTCTTTATGTACAATGTGTTAGCAATAATGGTATGTCTGGATACTTGATGAATAAGGGTCTTCTTTTGATTTCTTGATAGATCAGGAGACATGTTGGAATTAGGGATTACTGAGAGGGGGGGGGGTGAATTAGTGATCTAATCTACCGGTTGATAGATTTTCAAACTTAACTTTTAACCACCAGAAGCATACACTTAAAACTAAAATGCAAAGACAAATAATAAACAACCACAAGATCATAAACACTGGTATTTTTACGTGGAAACCCAAATTGGAAAAAAAACGATGGGATATGAACCCACAATATTATTCCACTATGGCTAGTAGCAAAACAATATTACAAATGGGGAATGCACAAGCATTTAGGCATACTGCCTAGAGCTCATTGCTTAATTACAATAACCCAGAAGGCTACAACCCTCAGGAAAGTCTCACCAACTTACAAAACTATTACAATGATGAATTACAATGCATAAACTCTGAAATATCATCTACTATGCTTGGATGAGTTTTCAGCACAAATTAACTAACTAGATCATCTTTTTTGTTATGCTATGTTCTTCCTTGTACACTGTCTCAGTCAGTTACCGGATCAAGAATGTGCACATGAAACTGCTCCAAAACTAATTCTTGATCACCTCTCACTTGCATACAATCGCATCATCCACCAAAAACATCACACACACCGAACTTATATACCGATAACCAAAAAATAGGGCATACATCATGTCAGCCTGAAGGTGTAACGTGTAGATACATGTTGGCTTGAATGGATCCAAAAACATAAATATGGATCACCAAAATGATGATAAAATGATATATCTAAGTCAACCCAATCAACAAGAACATGATTCAATGCACCACAATCATCGAAAAGCATTCGGACCCAAAAAAGATCTTTTCTACGTGGAATATTGGTCAACACACTACTAGTTAACACCTACTTCCAGATAGGAAGAATCACAACCGTCAGAATGAATCTTGCCATCAATGAAAACCCTAAACCAATAATCAGTAACCAAAAGCCACCAGAAATCACTGAATGAGTCTCAATTGCCAACAGAGTCATATACTGATTATGTAAGTATGTGTATATCTCATTATACCATGCAGATTCAGGACCCATAATTACACATACATATTCTGATGAGGGAGTCTCATATGATAGTACCATGAATTTTTCTACAATGAACTCGAACTGAGTTTCATTATTAGGCATGTCTAGGAGAGACCCTACTGTAGCCATGGCATCTCCTGCCTTATTCTGCATTTTTGGAATCTTCTCAAAAGGGATGTTACTGAAATGTTCTTTGCAATCTTCTACCATTTGTTTATAAGGCATCAGTTTATCATCTTTTTTGTTATAGTCATCATTGACTTGATTGACAATTAGTTGTGAGTCACCATACACTTGTAATTCTTTTATCCTCCACTGTATAGTGGCATGAAGTCCTATGATGAGAGCTTCATATTCAACTATATTGTTTGTATAGGGAAAATTGATTCAGAATGAGTTTAGGATAGAATCACCTTGATGGGTGATGAAAAGAATCTCGATTCCTACTCCATGACTTGTGTAAGAACCATCAAAGTATAATTTCCAAGTGGTAGATGCTATCAATGTAAACACAGATTCATTAGGAAAATCCACTAGTAGCGGGTGATTGTCTTGAAAGGGAGCTTATGCTAATTGATCTGGTATATTCTACCCTTTGATTGCCTTTCTATCCACATACTCTATGTCAAACTTGCTTAAAATCATGACCCACTTAGCCAATCTTCCAGTTAATGTTGCTCTACTCAGCAGATATTTGAGAAGATCAAATTGTGCTATGAGTTGAACTTTGTGACTCAACATATAGTGTCTTAGCTTTTGAGATGCGAAGATTACTACTAGACATGCTCGTTATATAAGAGTATAATTAAGATCGTATCCAATTAGGGTTCTACTTATATAGTAGATTGCTCTTTCCTTTCCTTGATCATCATGATGTGCCAAAAGGGCTCCCAAAGATGAGTTTGTTGCTGATATATATAGTAATAAAGGATTGCCTTGAGTAGGTGGAACTAATACTGGAGTAATCAGAAGATAATCTTTTAAAGCTTGAAAATCTTCTTGGCACTATTTTGTCCATTTGAAGGTAACTTCTTTTCTGAGTAAATGCTGAAATGGGTGACATTTATCTACTAGTTGTGCTATAAACCTTCTTTTAGACTTTAATCTTTCTTGTAATCCTCTTAACAACTTGAGTGTTGATGAAGGTTGTGTTGGCAAATGCACACTCCAATGAGAAATTGTAGGTGATTGAAGGTTTTGTCATTGATGGCAGCCTTGCAATCATATGATATTGGCAAGACAATTTATCGGCACCAGCAATGACAAACTCTACACCGACACACAGAACACCAGCAGTGAAAGGAAGGATACTGGCACCCAGGGCGACGAGAATTTTGTTGATAATATATTTTGTAATTAACTGTAAAATTATTGTAAGTCGACATGGCGAGTTGTAATATGACTCATACATGTATGAGATCATTGTAGAACATTTTGTAATATGGAGATAGGGGAAATTATGCATACCTAATATGTGAATTATAGGTTAAGGGTTTATGTATGAAGCAGAGCTAAAACCGGTACTGGATCTAGCATAGCAGATGCTAATCTGAAGCTATACAAGACATTGGATTTGTATACTCCATTTTTGTAAGTCAATGTGACTTCCTTTGTAATTGAGTAGTGATCTCTAGGCACTTGGCCTTCCTGCATGTGCAGGCCCCTCTTGTAAAATAGTAATATTCCCTCATTGGCCAATAAGTGAATATTATGGGTCACAAATGTGTTTTTCATGTTGATGTTGTTACTCTTGTTTACTACATTATTTCTAGTTTACCGATACACTGTATTGATATGCTTTACATGTTTTAAATCAAGTAAGTTAATTAACTGGTTAGATACTAATTCACGCCCCCCTCTCAGTATCTTTGGGAATCCTAACAACTTGAGGAAAATCTTGACACCGGTAGAGATGGAAAACTTGAAGAAACAATTGGAAACAACTCTTTCAGACTATGATGCAGAAAAGTTGAAGAATATCAAACTTGAATATAATCTGAAGGCTGCTCAGGACATTATTCAAGTGCTTCAAGAAAATCTTACCATTACAAGAAATAAGAGAAGAGAACTTTGTGAAAAGATGCAAAATGAGAATGATGATAAGGAAACTCTTAATGATCTGGTAAACAAGCTAAGACAAGAAAATAGTACAAAAAAGAATGAGATGCAGGATATGACTATGAGATTTTGCAAAGAAATTGAAGATAGGAAGAAAAATGAAGAAGACTTGACCAAAAGACTGAATGATGCTTGTTGGTAAACGGATTTGTTGCTTTAAGAAACTTTCTTGAAAAAATCTATTTCGCCCTGTAATTAGCAACAAAGTGTTTATAACAGTTGAAGAATCACAAAGAAATGGTAATTCTTCTCTACGTTTGAGAGGGGGAACTCCCTCATATAATGGGGGTATTTGGATTTTTAAAAAATTTAAAGAACGAACAATAAAGAAAGATTGAACGCCATATAAGGTATGAATCTAGATTAAAATAAATTCCATATAATCAAGTTTGAGATACCACAACTTGAAATAAACTTCTTCACATTCAATGTTAAAGGGAAAGCATTAGGTAATCATCAATTAAACATAAGAACATTGATAATAACCCATGAGAATAAGTTGAACACACATCCAAATTGATCTCTATTGCTTAATTTCTTGAATAATACTATCCAAGTCTCTCATACAAAGCTTGTGAAAAAGTGGAATCCCCTACATTGAATAATAATGAGATATATATAGGTGAAGTCGTAACTACCTGAGGTAACTACCGTAACCACCTTTATAACTACTTTATAACTTCCTCAACTACTTGAAATAACTTCCTCAACTTTGGAAGAAATAACTACTTAGAATAACTACCTCATATGAAAAGAGCCAAGATTATCCTTCATTACAATACATAAATAGAGATGAGAGAAAGGAGACAAAAACATGATGCGAGTAACACAACAAAAATGGAGACTATACAAAATGCAACTCTGCACTTATTCTAAGCTAACTCCTTGCATTGCCGATGAGGTTTTTGTTTCTGTAGGCACATTAGGTTGTCCAGGTCCTTTGTCTCTGAATATTCTGAAAAGTCGAATGGCCGAAGTGACAGATTTTCCTTTGGGAATTAGGATGTTAGCTATCCTCATTTTCCATGTCTTCAAGTTTCTATGAATGCCACTTAGTTCTGTCACCATGCTGAGTGTCTGAGGCATAGAAGTTCTCAAGGAATAGTAAATATCAATCAACCTTTCGATGGTATTTTCACTGAAGTTTGTCTTGTTAAAAAGCTGCTGATCTACCATGTTCTGGAAGCTATTCTGTAACCCCTGCAAGTCTTCCATCAATGTCACATCTGGGAGAAGAGTAGTGAGTTGTCCTTGGAGTTTGGTACACACTTGATCAAATAAAAGCATGAGCTTTTCTAATTCTGATGAAACTTGATCTATGATCACTAGTTTCCAGTTAATGCTTTCTATCCATATTTCTAGATAATCTTTTTCATTACTAGGCAGGATTTTCTCAGTTGCAAGGGTGTCCATTCCAATTTCTATCATTTGTTTGAAATCATTCACAATTTCCTTCCAAGATGCCTCCTCTTTCTTGACATTCTTCAAGTCTTTCTCAATAGTATTTTTCTTTATTAAGGCCTCATCATGGATAGATTTTGCCTGGACTAGGAAATCACATGCAAGAGTTTTGACCTTTTCTACCCAACCTTCAATTACCTTTCCATAGGCTTGGTACTTTTGAAGATTGTCCATAACATTCCTTTCAATTACTCCTTCTCATGTAAATATAATTGGCTGGTGATCTACACTTAGTGGCATAGTGGAGGTATTGACTATGGATCTCAAGTAAGAAGACAAAGTGTGCACTTGTTGTTTCAATTGATCCTTGGATTGCTTACCCTTTTCAATTCTCTCCACCATTCTGGCTGCCATCACATTAAAGTTCTGAATATCAGACTCATGAGAAGAAGGTCCCATATCAATCTTTGTCACAACAAAGTCCGCAGAGGTGACCTCATTTGTATCCTTCTCAGATATGGGTTGAGCAATCTCTAAGCACATATTCCTTGAATTTGGATCAGTCTTTATTCTTAAGGATACTTTTTGTTTCTTCGGTTTTTCAGCTCTTTCAAAAAGATCAGATATGCTACTAAATTCAGGTACCACTAGCTTTTCTACCTTCCTCTTCTTCAATAGACTTTGTTCTAACCATGGGAATGGAGAATTTTCTGTGGACTCTTGGATGTTTTCCTATCTTACTACCAGTGTTGTAGTCACCTCTCTGATTTCTTCAAATTGATTGCTTGGATTGCTTGGAAATGATGAATCCATGACTAAAGTATTTCATTGTGCTTCTTGTCATAGGGGTTCAATAGGAACTGAGGGAGATATGGAATGCATTCCATCATCAAATCTTGTGTCATCTAGAATTTCCACTGGAACTTGATCCTTTACTTTACTTGCAATAGAATTTTCTTCTATGTCTTTTGCTCTGGATTTCTTCCTCTTTTGTCAGGGTTCATCACCACATGTGTTTTGAAGATTGTTCCTCCTTGGAGGGTCTTCATCTCCATCACTTCCTTGAGTATTCTGGTAAGAAGGAGTATCCCTAGCTGGAGTATGGGAAGAATGAAGTGACGTAGAGCTCTCAAGCTGACTTCCTTTCCTTCTTGGAGTTTCCTTTGTTGGTCTGGTAGCAGTCATTTGAGTAATCTTCTTCTTAATCCAGGCTTTAGAATTCTTGATTACAAAACTTGTTCTTTCTCTGACATCTCTCATTTTTGGATCTGCCCAATTCAAACTAGGAAGTGGCTAGGACTGGACTTGCTCAAAATAGATAGGATCAATCAAATCAGATCCATCATCTTCAATGCCTTCTATGGTCTGATCCATCTTGAAATCTTTCATTTGCTTCAAAGTTAACTTGGTCCAATCTCTTTTTCTAACCTCAAACTCATCTTCGCAATCCTCCCAAAAGTCTTTGAGATTAGGAAAATGAAAATAGCTAGGACCTAACTTTAAGTTGTTCTTGACATAATCCTTACTATCAAAAGGAAATCTCATCTGATATGGATACAAGTTAACCTTGGATAAAGCTTTTTCCATCTCATCTGCTCTTGAACTTGACTCACATCTATAGTGCCCGAGACAAATGGGAAAGGCTACCCCTTTATTCTTTCTATCTCTACATTTCTTTTGAACTGAAACCAATTGCCGACAAAGCTCAACTAAAATGAGCTTATCATCAACATATCTGGGTAGCTTGTGTGGATAACCTTCAAATCCTCCTACTCGAAGATAGGTAAATCTCAGAAACTGGATGAAGAAACTTCCATATTTCTTTATCAATTTAGCGGCTTCCTTTGATATTCTGGTGGCAATGTCTCCTTGTAATAACCTTACTACCCACATTGTGAAAGCATCATTCACCCGCCTAAAATACACAAAGCTTTCCTCAAGTTGCAATTGCTTGTAATAATGGTAAACTTGAGTTTCTTGATTCAGGACACCATTAGTACTTAACCCTGGCCATGACCTCAAATTAGCAATAGCATATATCAAGTAAGAGATCATATGGAAGCATTGACTTGTTTTGAAGTGCACTAACTAGTCATGTATGCAGTTGCTAATGAAATGGCCTCAATCAATGAATTGCTTACCGACAGAGATGACTATTATGAAGAGGTACATCCACATCTCGAACTCAGTGGAATCAGGACTCCCTGTCACTCTATGGAGTAAGATAATCAAGTAGCAAATTTCTTTGATGAAAAGAGAATGATGAGTGTTTTTGGAAGCTGAGACTGTCCTCCTTGTGGTGCAAGCATCCATTCTTTAGCCAGATTGTTGAGGCATTTGCTTCTATTATCGCTGAAGTATTTATAAGCTTTTTGCTTATCGATGTGAGTGAACTTTTCCTTATATGGAAAACGAAGAATAATAGCTATTGAAATTCCGTCTAGTTTGGCCATTAAGGATCCGTCTGCAGCTCTTATCTCTCTTGCATTTGGATTATATCTTTTTGAGCATTCTAGCACCAAATTTGTACATTGAATTGAGATGGGAAAACATGCTACTTCAATCAAGCCACTTCCTACCACTCTACAAGACAATTTTGATCTATCACCTTCCATGAAGAACTTTTTGATCTCCTGCAAATTTATGTGCCCAATCTTGGTGTCATGAACATCTAGAATCATGGTGGTGATCATCAGGGCATACTCATACTCTTGAGCCTTGTATTTCATGATATCTGACACAACTCCTTCTTCAATCTATATTTGAAAAGGATACTTATAACATATTTAAAGCTCCTTGAGATAGCTAGTATAGGTTTTGAAGTAAACCGACCCAGTCTTCTTCAATGCATGAATGATAAAAACTCACACAAGTTCCTCTTTATTTACAAGGAAGTCTTTAAGACTCTGTTATAATACATTACTCTGTGAGTGCAGAATGTAATCATGTATTTACCCATTCTTTATGTTTGGATGTACGTTTTACAGACTTGAAAGCTTCTAAAACCTCTTCAACTGATTCATTTTGTGTTGCGACTGCATTTATTTGAGGAAGTGTCTTTGCCTTTGTTACTGATGACTCTACATCTGGATCCACTATTGTTGTACCCTACTTCTATGGAAAACACCTTGTCATCTATTGTATGTACGTTGACCAGAGCATTTGTAACTGTAAAATCTGATATAATTGGCAGCACTAATACGTATCAACAGAAACAATACTACCAAGAATGGCAAGATATCTTTAATGTTTTGTCATGAAGAAAAGGAAATGACTTAGCAACTAGTCAAATATCAACTAGCACCTGCCAGTTGCATCTGCATGAAAGGAGCCATCTAATATATACCATGTATTTGCAGAATACAAGGCATTTAAACATTTCATATTCAATACCTGCGAGTGGTCTTCAACTTGCGAGTGGAGTTTAGAGAGCACGATAGCATGCATATCTATTGGCATGCAAAACAAATGTGGAGGTAGTTATAAAACCGGTTTTCGCCTTCCTTCCTGGCCACGTGGTAGGTTCCTTCTACCAACTGGGGTTTCAGGCGAGCTTGGTGGAGCGATTTTCCAATGAGAAAGGGTATCGGCATGTTGATCAAGTTTGCCAAGTTGTCGATAACAACCAAGTCAAGAGTTGGTACGTAACATGAATCTGCCACCCAGTTAGGAAGAATGTTCAATGTAGCGACTCCACCGCTAGCCCGAGAGTAAGAGTCAATAGGGATTGGATGCCAAAGAAGTCGGGTGTCAATCCTCTACACTTTCGATTCGAAGTCTTCCATTTTGACATCAGTGGAAAGAATATTGGAAAAGAATTTGGTTTTACATCCACCAATTGCATCAACTTGAAAATTTCTAAAGACTTCTTAATTTTAACAAATTGATTTGTGCATATTCTACAATCTTTGCTTGTCATGAGACCACATTTCTTTGAGTTATGTCACCAAACTGTCCAAGAACCATGTCTACATTGTCAAATGATTTTGATGCTTTGTCTATGATTCCTCATTTTGCATACACGCCGACTGGAGCAATTCCAACAATAATATATGTGCGCTGCATTTGCTTGATCATTTTTGAAGCATGCACAATGAATCCATTTTGTGTAATTCCCTACAATCTTTTCTTTTATCTTTCTTTTTGGTAAGTTGGAAAATAGTTTATGCACCTTAATTGTGCTTCTTCATTATGCATGTAATCATGATGTGTGAGCTATCTTCACAACTTACGTGTGTCAGCTTGTTTATTCATTTCACCAACGTGCTGATACATTTAACCAAGTGATGAGATGATTATATTTGCCAACTAGTATCTTTCATATCAAACCACCAAGAAATTTACCAGTTAAAGTGGATAATGGGATAAATCGAGCTTGCATAGCATTCTTTATTTCATTGGTGGGTTCTTGAAAAACCATTAATGGCCGATAGATAGAACTCATCGAACCACTTACCTTATTCTTTGCGGCTTCCATCATTGGTTTGCATAAACATCTTCGGCAACTTAGAAGTTATTATCAAAATATCAAATTGTTTTGAAATGATACCAGTGACTTTTAAAAGTAGCACAAGCTACCATTAAGTTATCTTCAAATGTTTTTCAGTGCCTTTGTAAACTAGACCAAAATTTGTTGATGGATAAATGAAACTTTGGAAACATGCCACATGCAAGTATATTGGCCTTTTTTTGAAAGTAAACCAGCTCGCTGATGATGAATTTCTCACTCGAAAGTGTTTTAACAAACCTCCAACTTTGCAAACTTAGGTGAACTGTCGATGATGGTGCAAATAGAATGAAATTTCCAACTTACCACAAATACATATCGGCCCCTTCATCTAACTCGTCAGTGTATCCTTCTATTGTCAAAGTTTTCCACATAGGCAGTTTCATGTATGCTTGTTAGTTGATTGAATTAGCTTATTTTATTCTTTATTCAGCTCAGCAGTAGGCCGATTGGAGTTAACCTTCTCTTGCTATTGGCATTTGATGAACTTTCCACAACTTGTGTTAGAAACCCAAGTCAATTTGGCAATAAAGACCAATCCAAAATTTCTTTGTCCACACTTGGAATTGATTCCACAAGTACTTGAAATGGAACGTTGTCTTGAACGAGATGAATACTCATTACCTTGATGTCTAACAAAATAAAATTTTTTGTTTTTGGAAACTCTTTATATCAAGATGATTCCATTCATGGATGATAGGAAACTCTCTAGGCGAACATTTATCACACGCAAGATTTCAAAGGCCAAAATTTCAAAATTCTCTAATTTTAAACTTGGGACTGACAATGCTGGAAATGAGAACACAAGACTTAGTCATGAAAATGATATGTTGAAGATAGATCTGATGCATACACAAAATAACTCAAATGAACTCATGAGACGGAAAGGAATCTTGGAAAGAGAACTGGCTACTGCAAATCAACACAAGGAGAAATTCAAGAAAAGCTCAGAAGAACTTGGTGACATGCTAAAGAATCAGAAACCTAATGGTGACCCTAATGGCCTTGGCTTTGAAGTTGGTGAAAGCTCCGGTACTACAAACACACATGATCATAGCAAACTGGTAAGACAACCTACTACTTACAAATTTAATGGAAAATGCTTTAATTGTAACAAGTATGGTCATAGAGAAAATCAATGTAGATTTAGAAATCATCAAAACACCAATACACCCACTGGTCAATGTTCTAAATGCAACAAAGTTGGTCATAATTTAGAAAATTGCAGAATGAATGTAAGATGTTATGTTTGTGGAAGATTTGGACATTTATCTAATCAATGCAGAACACATATCGGCATAGGATATGGGAAAGCTATTCAAAAAAACAATGTGACTTGTTATGCCTGTAATAAGATTGGACATATTGCAAAATTTTGTAGAAGTAAGGCACCATCGACAAATAATGAAGGTCCTAGTTTGAAAGGTAAAGAAAAGGTTGAAGAGGTAAAGAAAGAATTCTCAAAACAATGGATTAGAAAGTCAGATCAAAATGTTGATATGAACACTCCTCCACTGGCAGGAGACTCTTCATCTAACTGAAGAAAAATCCTTTGAGGGTTTAGCAACTAAATGAGAAACATGCTATTATTCCCTCGGTTGATGATAAGAAGTTGAAATTACTTCTATACTGGCAGATAAGTTAAGTCATTACTTAACGGGCAAGCATTAAATGTGGTAGTTGGAGATAATGATATTATAAAAGAAAATGTTTTGGCTCCATTTTCACTCACCGAGTATTCAAACTTTTGAGAGAGTGAAAATTTCCGGGTGAAGGCACCCTTAGTGAAGCAAATTCATCAAGCAATCATTCCTTAAGGCAGATAAAAGTATTATAACCATAGCTTCTTCATCTACTCCTGAATTCATTGCAAACCCTACTGTTGTTGAGGTAGTTAAGCACCCTAGACCCATCTTCAAACTGGTTCTTGAAATTGCTAAGAAAGATGATAACATTGGTGCATTCTCTAAAATCCCTAAGGGAGTAGTTTATGCTGAAGACCCTAGAATGTATATACATTGTCATATTGATGAACTAGGTGATGATGAAATTAAGAGTATGTATAAAAATGTAATCTATGATGAATCCGGAAATGTCAAACCTGAACACAAGATAGTAGAAACCCTAGGTTTCATAGAAATTCTCAGTATCCTGGATTTTCCCAAGGATATCATAAGAATTGTGCTAAGCAGGGTTCATGGTGAATTATTTTGGTTAGACTCTATTCACAAGATCACAAAAGAAGCAGTGAAAGCAATAACAGGGTTACCCTCCACCGGCAATAGACCAGACAAAACTAAGAAGGTCTCAAATGACTTAGTGATAAACCTAACAGGTGCAACATCTGATAAGAGATCACTTAGGGTAAATGATGTGAAGGATGTAAACATTAGATTTATCAGTATGATCCTAGGTTACAGGGCTACACATGCTATTAGGTTGAACTTAGTTTCTAGCCTATGCATTAGGAGTGCCTATGATATGGTAAAAGATAATGCAAGAATAGATGTGTGCAAATGGCTTAAAGATGAACTGATTGATAATTTAGGAAAGATAAAGAAAGACAAAAAGGGAACTTTCAGATTTGGAAACCTACTTGTTTGTCTGATGCTGTACATAACCAAACAAGTACCCGGTATTGGTATTAGAAATTTTGGTTTTGATATACCGGTAGGCAAACAATTGTTAGATTTACTGAACAACATGGGAGAGAACAGGGAAGAGAACATAAATGAGTATTTTCAGGCATTGAAGGCCCGAATGAAAACTAGAGTTAGATTGTCACAAGCAATTATGGACAAATATAAGGATGAAATCTATTTTGTAATAAAGAAGGATGAAATTTGGATGGAGGCAGTTATTCCTAGAACCATCTGGGTAACTAAAATGGGGTATGAAACTGATGACAACATAATAGAAACTTATGCAAAAGCCCTCCTAGAAGCTCCTAAGGAACCTGAAGAAAAAGTATTTGGTAGTGCTAAAAATATAGAAAGACAAATTCAATCAAGAAAAAGGGTTAAGAAAGTTGAGGCAACTGTTAGAAAAGGAACCCGGTAGGCAAAAGCTATCAAGGAAGATGTATTAAGACAAACCGGTATTAAGGAGAGTGAACTAGAAAAACTTCAACCAGAAGTTCATTTGTCACCAGTTGCAACTTCCTCTGAGAATGACATACTGAATAAATTCAAAAGAGTTGAAAGAAAGAGAAAAAATTCACCGGTACCCTCACCTTCTCCTAGAAAAACAAGACAGAAGCAACAAGCAGTGAGGCCCCCAACAAAGAAACTGACTCCAAAGAGAAACAAGATGACCCCTAAGAAGAAGACTCAACAAAATATTGCTCCCATTGATAAACTTCTCAATGAAATAATAGAGTATGGAAAGCTGAAAAACATTAACAAATTATATGAACACTATCAGTTGATGACAAGGAGAAAGTAAAGAACAGTGTAATCTTACACTTAGATATTTACAAGAAATTTTTGATGCAAGTTGTTGATGAAATACCGACAGATCTGTATAAAAGACTAGAAGCTAGAAGGCTAGCTATTGTTGGGCTTGATAAGAAAATAAAGATTGAAAAACTACTTGTTGTACATCCTGTCAACTCACCTGAAGAGATAGATCAATTGATCTCTTAGGCTAACCAGTCAATATTTTCAACTGCTCACCGACATGTAGCACTGATGCTAGGTAGAGTGAATGAGGTAACAGAAGAAACAACTGATGCATGGGATATATTCCTTGTAGAGAAGGAGAAGTAGGAAGAGTATCAAAGCCCTAAACCCATCAAGGTATATCAAAAGGATAAGGGAAAAGGTAAGGTTGGTGGACCACCCAGTATAAAAATAACAAACAACTTATCCCCACCGCCTCTAGATACTCCACCGGTAGTTACTACTGACAATAAATCGGCTAGTGAAAGTATGGACACACCACATGAGGATAAAAATCTTGATTCTGAGGTGTTATATACAATGAACATTGACACTCAGAAAGTCAATATTGTGGTAGATAAGGAATCAACTGGAAAATCAGATGTGGCAACAGAGCCACCGGTAGAAAACATTACAGTGACCCTGGACACTGGAAAGGCAAAGACCATAGATGTTTCATCTACTGAGCTACTGACAATAGGCAACACAGAAGAAAAACTGGTAGTGGAGAACACTGAGAAACAGGTAGGGCAATAGGCTCCCTCACAGGAACCGATTCATGCAGAGACAGTGCCACCGACAATAGCTGAGAAACCCAAACCTTTGCTTAGAGAAATGCAAACACAAACTGACCTACCAGATGTCACTACAAGTGAAGAAGTTACTCACACCAGCAGAATATAGATTGTTGGTTCTTCCATGGCAGAATTCAGACCAATAAATGTGATAGAAGTTTTATTGGATTCAATCAAGAAAATAACAGAGTGCAGTGCACAAGCATACAAAGCTATTGATGATACAATTCCAATTTTGAAAATGATAGCACCCAAGTGTAATGTGGATAATAAAGATTCTTTAAATCAACTTGACACATTGTCTAAGTATATTACTGACAACATTGTGATAGTTGAACAAATAAATGAGGAAGCATTCAAAGAGAAAATTGAGAAAGAAAAACATAAATTCTTTGAAGAGGAAATAAAGAAGTGCATGAGACAATTTGACACTCTTTTACCGGCACTATGTAAAACACTAAAAGAATTTAAAAAGTTGTACAAAGATACATGTAAAACAAAATTTTTGACAATAGATATAGACAAGAAGATCAGTATGGTATAGGAAGAAATAAATAAATTAGGTGACAATTTCATTAATTCATCTGAACCATTATCAGTTTTTGAGTAGAAAATAACAAGTTTTGAGGAGGAACTTCATAAATTTGAAAGAGAGAAGGAAAGAATAAAAGGAAAGGCAAAAGATCTAAAATGTAGACTTAGTCCAAAATTGGACTACCTCGCCTCTTTGAGAAAAGAGATATATGAGGCATTGGCTCAAGGATAGAAGACACCGGAACAACAAATACAACACCTCACCGGTATAATTCAGAGGACAGAGGCCGCATTAAAGGATAGTGAATGGTTCACTAAGAGCCTAAATTTGGTATTGGCAAACCTTTTTTAGATTGTAACCAACTGGTTATAGGGATGAAGCTGGAAACCACACTCAGTTGACACTTTGACAACCTTTGTCATTGATGCCAAAGGGGGAGTAGTGGTAATGAGAAAAATGATTAGCAGAAGACACCATCAGCTCAGGGGGAGCACATATGTTTGGCATACATTTTTTGGTAAGACAATTTTGGATTTTTCTCATGAGTGTTGCCATCAATGTCAAAGGGGGAGATTGTTGGCAAATGCACACTCCAATGAGAAATTGTAGGTGATTGAAGGTTTTGTCATTAATGGCAACCTTGCAATCATATGATACCAACAAGACAATTTACTGGCACCAGCAACGACAAACTCTACACCGACACATAGAACAACGACAATGAAAGGAAGGATACCAATAGCCAGGCTGACAGGAATTTTGTTGATAATATATTTTATAATTAATTGTATAATCATTGTAAGCTGACATGGTGAATTGTAATATGACTCATATATGTATGAGGTCATTGTAGAAAATTTTGTAATATGGAGATAGGCAAAATTATGCATACCTAATATGCAAATTATAGGTTAAGGGTTTATGTATGAAGCAGAGCTAAAACTAGTACTGGATCTGGCATAGCAGATGCTAATCTGAAGTAGTACAAGACATTGGATTTGTATAATCCATTTTTGTAAGCTAGTGTGACTTCCTTTGTAATTGAGTAGTGAGCTCTAGGCACTTGGCCTTCCTGCATGTGTAGGCCTCTCTTGTAAAATAGTAATATTCTCTTATTGGCCAGTAAGTGAATATTATGGGTCACAAATCCCATCGAGGTTTTTACCACACTGGGTTTCCTCGTTAAACTATTGTGTTATGGTGTGCTTTTCATGTTGATGTTGTTACTCTTGTTTACTATATTATTTTTGGTTTGCCGATACATTGTATTGATATGCTTTACATGTTTTAAATCAAGTAAGTTTATTAACTGGTTAGATACTGATTCACCCCCGCCCCCTCTCAGTATCTTTGGGAATCCTAATAGGCTGCATATCAATGATCTCTTTGACCTTTACCAGATCTACCTCAATTCCTCTATTAGAAACAATAAAGCCTAGAAGTTTTCTAGCTATGACACTGAATACACACTTCTTTGGATTTAATCTGACATCGTATTGTTCTAATCGATCAAATATCTTAGCAAGGACTTCTAGGTGACCTCTTGTTTTTGATTTAGCTAGTAGATCATCAACATAATCTTCCATGATATTGTGGATCATGTCATCAAATAGTGTTATTGTAGCCCTTTGATATGTTGCCCCAACATTCTTAAGACCAAATGGCATGGCGTTCCAGTAGTATGTTCCCCATGGATAGGTAAATATTGTATTTTGTTGATCTTCTAGTACAATATTGATCTAGTTGTATCCTAAGAAACTGTCCATTAGTGAAAGAATTTCATTCCCAACAGTTAGATCAACTATCATGTCTATGTTAGGTAATAGGAAAGCATCCTTAAGACATGCCTTGTTTAGATCTCATAAGTCTGTGTAGATTATTATGCCCCTAGTGGGCTTAGTCATAGGTACTAGGTTGGATATCCACTCTCCATAGTCAATAGGTCTAATGAAGCCCACATCTAGAAGTTTTTGTAGTTCCACTTTTACCAGTAATGCAATCTGTGGATGCATATTTCTAAATTTTTATTTGTATGGTTTAGTTCCTAGTAAAAATGGCAAGTGATGCAATACTAATTTAGGATCTAAACTTGGTATATCTGCATATGACCAAGCAAATTTTATTGGTGTTGTTTGAAGAACTATATGAACTTGTCCTTTTCTTCCTAATTTAATGACTCTTCTAAGTGGATATTATGTATAACTTCTCCTTCTACTATATTGAATTCTTCAGACTTTTCCATGAGTAATGTCGAATTCTCTTGTTAAATAGGGAGGTTATCTAACGTGCTTTTACCATTGTTATCACTTTCATCTATATCTTCTAACATAGAGGGACTTGCCTCTCCAAAGTATGCTATTCTATCCAAGTCTATAGTAAATCCTTCCTTATGTTCACCATAGGGAAACCCTTACCTGACACCAAGGAATTCTGCAATAACTTCATCATTCTCAAACCAATCTAGAGTTGGTGACTCTACTTGCCCCCAGTCAATTAAATGTGAATGTATATGGGGTAAGTCATTGCTTTCTTCTGCTGAAAAAGTCTCTAACAACATGTATACCTAGTTATTTTGAACATGTTTTACTGAATTTGGATGACCTAGTATATTCTCATAGGAAATTTCATCATCAATGGGTTGTTGGTTGTCATATACCATGTCTATTGCTTGTGGGCTACTATCGTGGTTAGATAGAAATTAATAGTTGTGAGAATCTGTCACATACCTTTTATGTATGTTCCACTATTTGAGGCTATTTTACTTATCTCATCTTGTTCTTGTAACTAAATTTGTCCCTGACTTGTGGATCTCCTTTGTGTGGTGGAGACCCTTCTCAAGCCTGGTATAAGATGTTGCAATCTTTCTTCATTTGACTCATTTGGTAGAGATAGGCTTGTTTTCCTTGGTAAAATTATTGACAAAATCAAGGATTAGGCTCATTTGCAGTTGCTAAGCCAATTTTTGTTACCACATTTGCTTGTGAAGATATTTTAGGCACTATATTGTTAGATGATTCCACATTAGTTTCTTGTAGAAGACCCCTCATATCCTCACCATCTAATTCCATAATATAGGATATGTTGCTACTTTATTATTTCTCTAAGATGGAGGAAATACTTGTGTTGATAACTGATTCTGAGGTATGTACTCTGATGGTAGCCTAGGTTTGTTTAATATGTCAAGTGTCAATTGTATTGCATCTATTATCTTTGGGACTTGCTTATAGCCTAACCCTTGATTCTTTGGGTTTTCCTGAGGTAAAATAGGTTCTAATCTACCTTGTTTCTATAGTCCCAAGCCTATGGTACCATCGTACCCATGTTTTTGTAGTATTTTGAAACCATTTCCATACTGATCTAAAGTTAACCTAGGTATTTTCATGTCATCTTCTTCTTTATATAACCATTGATTGACATCTTCATCTAGGGATTCTTCCTGTAAGTCTTCCCATCTAATGCATGAGCATGAATCTGAGTACTTGACTATCTCTTTTCCTTTATCTTATTTTATCACAGTGTTCTGAGGTTTCTCAAAAGATCTAGGAGAAAGAGATAATTGTCTGATATTTGATGTGCTTGAAATGGAGTATTCCCCACAACTGACATCATTAATCTGTAAAGAAGATGTTGTAGGTGTATCTTTATGTGCTTTTGTGATTGTCAATGAGTCCATTTGTGTAGTAAGTGGTGCTATTTGATTAATGGGTACTTGGTTATCCACACTTGCCTTTAAGTGATTACAATGTTGAAATGGATTCAAATCACCCTAGATGGTGATTTCAATACCGTTGTATGGGAGCTTAACACATTGGTGGAATCTCGAAGTTATGACCTGCATGGTATGAATCCATGGGCATCCTAAGAGAATGTTATACCCCAATTCTCTATCCAAGACTTGAAAAGTAACCTCTGTTGTGATAGGTCCCACTTGTACTAGTAGTGTAACCACACCTTTTGAAGGGTCTTCTTCATCATCATATGCTTTTATTTTTATTCTCTTTGTAGGATCAATGTGACGTTTAGAATAGCCCAATGCCTTGACCAACTTTAGTGTGCAGATGTTAAGACTGACTCCTCCATCTATGAGTACTCTTCTGACTTTCTTCTTATGTATGTAAGCCTCTAGGTGTAGTGGATTATTATGGAAAGGTATATCATTAGGAACATCCCATTCTATGAAAGCAATACAAGTAGAATTAGCCAAATTCCCTACCATGGATTGGAAAGAATTTTCATCTATATCTCTGGTGACTAATGAGTCTTGAAGTGCTTTATCTAGGATATCTCTTTGATTTGGTGATATACGCAACAACTCAAAAAGGGATATATGTGCTGGTGTTTTCTTCAATTGCTCAACCACATTATAGTTCCCTATTGTTGGTGACTGATTTGATGGCACTCCTTGTAAGGTTAATTTTGATCTGCACATAACTACAGCACAATCTAAGTCTCTTGGATTTATTGTGATAGTAGGCATTGTATTATCTCTTATGAAGAATATTTATTCAACATATGTTGTATTATGAAGGCTTATTTCATATCCCATCTTATAGTCATCATGTGAGCTTCTAACATCCATGATTTTTGTTATAATCTCATCTTCAAAGTTGGCCATTTGGAGGAATTGATTATGTGTTGCATTGATGTTTTGTCATTGATTTCAACACTAGCTATTTTGGATGCTTTACCGGTACCCTTCTGGTCCCAGTAGGTTGTATGGTTTCTAGTTGGTTTGGATCCGACATGATCTGGTATGATTTGGTATGATTTGGTTATAGAATTGGCTTATTCATGCTACTCATGTTCATATTCAGTAAGTTGGTTTTGGTTTGGTGATCAGATGCTATCTTGTTTACTTGGAAGCTTGGTTTGTGGTTTTGGCGAGGGCTTCACCGGTAGAGCTTTGATGAAGATCTTGTTAGGATTCCCAAAGATATTGAGAGGGGGGGGGTGAATCAGTATCTAATCAGTTATAGAAGTTACTTGATTTAAAACATGAAAACCATATCAATACTGTGTACTGGTAAACCAGAAATAAAGAACTAAACAAGAATAACAACATCCACAAGAAAACACACCATAACACAGTAGTTTAATGAGGAAACCCGATGTGGGAAAAACCTTGGTGGGATTTGTGACCCACAATATTCTCCTACTGGCCAATAAGTGAATATTACTCTTACAATAGGGGTCTGCACATGTAGGAAGGCCAAGTGACTAGAGCTCACTACTCAATTACAAAATGGGAAGTCTCACTGACTTACAAAATGGATTATGTAAATCCAATGTCTTATATTGCTTCAAAATAACATCTACTATGCCAGGTCTAGTATCGGTTTTAGCTCTGCTTCATACACAAACCCTTAACCTATAATTCGCATAATAGGTCTGCCTTATTTCACATATCTTCTCTCTTACAAATGTTCTATAATGATCTCGTACATGTATATATGAGTCATTTTACAACTTGCCAAGTCGGCTTACAATGATTTTACAATTAATTACAAAATATATTACAAACAAAATTCCTGTTAGCCTGAGTGTCGGTATACTTCCTTTCACTGCCAGTGGTCTCTGTGCTGGTGTAGAGTCTGTCTTTGCTAGTGCCGGTAAATTGTCTTTCCAGTGTCATAGGATTGCAAGGTTGCCACCAATGACAAAAACTTCAATCACCTACAATGTCTCATTCGAGTGTGCATTTGCCAATAGATCTTTGATGATATGCATAAGTGTTCTTGGTACAACTTCTAGTATGGATTCAGGATGCTAATGGTGATCATGTTCGAGACTTGGCCGATGGATATCATTACTTTAGCATGTGGACCTATATTGGGTCTTGGTTGATCTAGGTTATGGATCGGTTTAATGTAACATGTGGATTGGACCTCTCGATGTGTTTTTGGGACATCTTATGAGTTGGATATTATTTGTTTGGCCTTAGGCTGACATGTTTTGTAATTATGTAATTGTTTTATTGTCTGGTGGCCAATCAGGTCATGGGATATGGAAATGTAATCTATAAATAATGTAATATCATTCAAGAAGAGGACTTGGTCAATCATTGGATATCGAGTTAGGTATATGTAAGAGGATTTAGTCCTCCGGTATTGAGCTTAACCAGAATTGTACTCAGGCATATCAGATGCTATATTTGTAGATCATTCCTTTCTCTAGATTGTAGTCTAGATTTCTATGTAGTCAATGAGACTCCTTTTTTGATTAGCAGTGTGCTCTAGGTTGTTGGCCTTCCTGCAAGTGCAAGCCCTTCAATTGTAACTTGCATACTTACTGCAAAAGTATTATCTGACTGTGGGTAGGCTTCCCACCGTGGTTTTTCCCTTTACCGGGTTTTCCACATATAAATCTTGGTTTCATGTGGATGGTATATATTCTTTGATTAGTTTTTATGCTTAATTGGTTTAACTGTTATTCTGGTATTTGGTTTAAGCATTCTGGTATTAATGTTTTGGGTTAGGATATTATAGTTTTAATTGTTAAATGTTCCGGTAATTTGTGACAACTGATTCAACCCCCCTCTTAGTTGTCTCCTAGTTATTTGAACTATCTAACAATTGGTATAAGAGCTATGGTCCTCTCTACAGAAAGCTTAACTACTTGAGGAAGATCCTATGGCGACTAATAGTTCAAGTTCATCTAGTTCATTTGGAGCTATCTTTCAGAGAGATATTCATAGGCTTGATGGAACAAATTACATAGTATGGAAGATTCAGATGGAGACTCATCTGAGATGTCTTGGCAAAGAAATTTGGGAGATCACACAGAATGGTGTTACACCTTATAATCCGACATCTGGCAATCCTCCTCCAACAAACTTGGATAAGGATCTTGAGAATGATTATAGAGAAAGAGAATCTCTCTTGTGTGCACTTTTTGATAAAAAAATAATGGGATTAACTGTCAAATCATCTGGAAAGGCTATATGGGATAAGTTGGAGACTCTTAGTGATGGTGACCCTATTGTGAAGATTGCTAAACTTGATGGTTACCAGGTGAAATATGAAAAATTGAAGATTGAAGAAGATGAAAGGATTACTACATTCATGGAAAGGGTAAATGAGATTGTTATGGGAATTCAATGTTGTGGTGGAACTCTAAGTGAAGATAAAATTGTTTCTAAAGTTATGAGAGCCCTACCACTGACTTACAAGATGAAGGCTATTGCAATTAATGAATTGAGAACAATGGCTAATACTTTTGTCAACAAAGATACCTTGGTTGGAAAATTATCTTCTTTTGAGCTTGAAGAATTTGGACCTTCTAGAGCTATGAAGTCTGAACCGACTTTTCATGCATCTGCATCATCAACCAATAAGAAATATTGGAAAGCTTTACATGCAAAGGAATTGGATGATATGAAGAGAGAAGATGATGAGTTTGAGAAACTTGAAGCACTATTTACTAGAAGAGTACCTAAAGGACCGGTAGGAAGTAAGTATGAAGTAAAATCACCTTTTAAATGTATTGCATGTAATAAGATTGGTCATTTTGCATCTAGATGTCGTGAAAGCAATTCAAGATTTGAAGAAAGAGTGAGAAGATATTTTAAGCCTAACCCTGGATATCAGAACAAATATAAGTACAGGAAAAATAGAGACAAATCATGGTACATAGCAGATGAGGAAGGTATTACTGATTCTGATGATGAACCGACAGAAGACTATTCTAGTGGTTCCAACAATGGGAAGGAATGGGTGTTCCTGGCTATCAAGGAAGATGTTCCAGCACTGGAAGATAATGTACCTAAAGAGAAGGCACTTGCTGCAAAAATTGAATACAAGGATGAATGGGTAATTGACAGTGGATGTTCACATCATATGACTGGAGATAAAGGGAAGTTTCTATCTTTGCAAGAATTTGATGGTGGTCTTGTTAGATTTGGAGGTGACAAAGCATGTATGATCAAAGGAAAAGGAATTATATCATTGGATGGTAAGCACAATAATGATAATGTTTATTTTGTTGAAGGTTTGAGGAATTATATTTTAATTGTAGGACAATTCGTGGATAAGGGATTTCAATTACAATTCAAGGATGAAAAATGAAAAATCATTAATAGATCTGGTTTGGAGATTGGAACTAGTACACAGACAAAAGGTAATATATTTCATTTGAATTCTTGTGAGAAGACATGTTTGATTACACAAATTGATGAGAGTTGCTATGACATAAAAGGCTATGTCATGTGAATTTTAATTGTATTGTAAAGATTAGTTCAACTAAGGTAGTTAGAGATATACCTAAGATTGTGAAGCCCTATAATCCAATATGTAAAGAATGTCAAATGGGTAAACAGGTCAGAACCTCTTTTAGGAGTATACAAGATAAATCTAATGATGTTCTTGATCTTATTCATACTAATTTGTGTGCCCTTGCTAGAGTTAAAAAGTTTTCAAGGTGATGGATATTTTATGCTAATCATTGATGATTATTCTAGAATGATGTGGGTTACTTTTCTAAAGGAGAAATTTGAGACTTTTGAAAAGTTTAAAATCTTTGGCATATAGATGTTATAGCAAGAGATTGTAGAGAATTGTGGAGAGTGCTAATGTCAAGGTGGATGAGCTGAATAGAAGCCAAATCAGAGTTTATGAGCAAGAACTGGCGGTGGAAATGATTATATCTTAACAGGTAGTACCCTTACTAGAAGAGAGTGCTGAACCAGTTGCTCCGACAGTATCAGAAAACTCATCAGTAACTAAAGAATCAGGAAGAGGAACAGAGTTAGAAGACTCCTACGTATGTGAGATTGAATCATTCTGAAGATCAAATCATTGGGGATAAGAACAATGGAGTGATGAAAAGAAGAAGACCGACAACTAATGAGGTATGTTTAATTTCTCAAGTTGAACCAGTATCAACAATTTAAGCATGTAAAGATGAATATTGGTTGAAAGCTATGAAAGAAGAATTAGATAGATCGAGAAGAATAACACATGGACTTTAGTCCCACGGCCTAAAAATAAGAATGTTATTGGAACTAAATGGGTTTTTAGGAATAAATTGAATGAGGATGGACAAGTTGTAAGGAATAAGGCTAGATTGGTTTGTAAAGGATATTCTCAGAAGGAAGGAATTGATTATGGAGAGACTTTTGCACCTATAGCTAGGATTAAAGCTGTAAGATTATTTCTTGCCTATGCTGCCCATAAAAACTACAAGGTTTATCAGATGGATGTTAAGTGTGCACTTTTGAATGGGGATCTTGATGAGGAAGTTTATATTGAGCAACCTGGTGGTTTTTCACTTTAAAATGATACAAATATGGTTTGCAAGTTAAGGAAATCTTTATATGGATTGAAACATGCACCTAGAGCTTGGTATGCAAGATTGGATAAATATCTTTTGAAGCTTGGTTTTACTATGGGTAATGTTGACAGTAATTTATATTATAAGATCACTGATGATGATATACTGATTATTGAAGTATTTGTTGATAATATTATTTTTGGGGGTGAAGATAAGTTATGCATGGAATTTTCTAAAAATATGGAGAAAGAATTTGAAATGTCTATGATTGGGGAAATGAAATTTTTCTTAGGTTTACAGATTACTCAGAATGACAAAGGTATTTTTATCTGTCAAACTAAGTATGCTAGGGAATTATTGAAGAATTTTGGTATGGGAGACTCTAAATCGGTAAGTACTCCTATGGTTACAAGTAAGAAATTGACAAGGAAAGATGTTTTTGCACCGGTAAATCCTACAAGATACAAATCTGTGATTGGAGGTCTGCTTTATTTGACTTAGACTAGGCCTGACATAATGAATGTTATTTGTATTTCATCTAAATATTAGAGTTATATCACCTTGATCTATCAAATCCTGAATTAGGTTTTTCAACTTATATCAACTTGCAGGCTTATGACCTTTCGTACGATGATAGTCACAGAAATCATTATCATTCCACCCGGTTGGTTTGAAAGGACAAGGTTCATACACTCTAACCTCTGGCAAAGTGATCATATTTATCTATATTAATTTATTTAATGTTGATTCAATTGGCTCACTCAGTGGTGTGCAGTTCATTCTTCGAGCATTCATTCTTGGGAATCTTGTGTTTGTAGCTTGTGCAACATTTGTATTTGTTGACACTATGTTATTTTCTATACACGAACATTTATTCTGACTAGATGATTGAATCGGTCCTTGTAAAGATACAATTGGTTGAGACATGTTCATTGTATGAGCATCTATAACACCATCATTGGTCACATTCTTGTTTCTTGACCAGAACCTGGATTTATCATTGTTTGTGTTACTTTTAGAATTTCCATATTTTATGATACCTTGTTCTACAAGTCCCTTCTCACATTTTAAATCCTTTTCAGTGACTTGTTTGAATAAGGTCAAACATTGCATTTGTACAAGGTACTTAATGTTTGGAATTAAGTTCTCCAAAAACATGCTAACTTGCTCAGTTTTGGGAATATTAGTCTTGCATCTTCTATAGAGAGATCTCCATCTTTGTAAGAAGGATGCAAATGTTTCATTCTCATTTTGTTTTGTAGCACATAGATCCATCAATGTAACTGGGGTGTCAATGTTATGTGAGAAGTTTGCAATGAATTATTTAGCTAGTTCACCCCATGATGTGATCATTGGTGGGAGGTGTGAAAACCACTCCAAAGAAAGACCTCCAAGAATTTTTGGAAACAATCTCATTAGGTAGGTGTCCTCTTGTGCAACCACTATACATGCAGTGAAAAATTCTCTGATGTGATCTCTAGGATCACCTTTCCCTTGGTTTTTTGTCAAATTTTGATGTTTCAAAATATAGAGTGAAAGTAGGCATGTATATTGTATGATCAAAGGGATAAGGACGTAAGTCCTACATTGTATAACTCTTTTTGTCGTTACCAGTTTGCATAGTTGTCACCTGTTGTTGTAGATTCTGTACTTGTTAGATTAGAATTTTTTTTTGAGTCAATGGTGCATTTTGCACATGTATATTTCCCACAAAAGGATTTGTGGTAGTATAAATAGGAGGTTGTTGAAATATACCATAACTGTAATTTTGTGTGTTGTGGCTTCCACTAGGCATTGTAAAATAAGAAAATTGTAAACCCATGTTTGGTTGGGTTGTACTCATCATATTAGTGGAACCTAATGATTGTATGTAGAACCTATTAAGTAGGAAACCAGAGGTTGAGTCACACTTGTTGTATGAGAAACATGTGAGGCTTGTGTTTGACTTGGTGTTGAAGCACTTGATAGTACTGGTGTGGTTTGAGAGGTTATAGTAGCCTAGATTTATGTGCTCACATTCATGGTTGAGGATGATGCACTTTCTTGAGAACTTGTATTTGACACCAAATTTGCTTGAGTTGACGATGTTGATTCATTTTGGGAGGAACTTGAAGTCATAGCTTGTGTTTGTGTTACATTTGGTAGTTGACTACTATTTTAACCTAAGGTAATTCCTGGTGGTAAGATCCTTGTGACATCAAAACCTTGAGGTAACTTGGCACCATTTTGTAATAATAAAGAAAGACATCTATCTCTATCATTATTTATAAGAGCATTTAAAATCATAAGGTCATATGGGTCTTGTTGAGCTGACTCAATTTCTTCATGTGTTAAGTTTTATTGTAGATTGTGTATTGTTGGCATGCCATAAGGATTTGATTGTTGAGAGTTTTGACTGCTTGACATATCCATGTTCCAAGTAGGGTTAATTGAAGGGTCTTTGTTTGGGTCCATTTTACTCTTTGCCTTTTGTGACCTTGTGACGGGCATTTAAGACTTCTATATGAAGACACTTAGGACCTAATGAAAGATGATGATAGACCTTAGGTATGAATGCAAGACTCTAGACCAAAAAGTGAGGTATGCAACACTAGACCTAACTCTCTATTGGAGATTAGGATGCAAAACTTGTTGAGTTGTTTGAGAATTTCTGTAACTCATTTTTTTCAAGTTCTTGTCTAAGAAGTTCTGCTGCAATTTCTCTATCAATTATGTGGGAAATCTTATACTCTCTATCTATCTCAAATTGACTCCTATGTACTGAGGTGAATTTGTATTTAATTTCCAAGCCAAGTTATCTAAGTCATTAATGATTTTTTGTTGACCGTCATTTGGCACTAGATTAGTTTTCTTGAAGGAGAGCAAACCATCACATGGTAGACCCATTAGGGCACATGCTATGACTTTCTAGGATGATTATGAAAATGATGACGAACTAAGACAAATGTATGTAGAGTCTTAAAAAGGACTAATATGAAGATTATAATGACACTAAAATGAACTAGGAGGTTAATGAGACACAAATAAAGACTTATGTGAATATTACAGTGATGTAAATAGGAATTATAATGAGGATGATAATGAGGACTATGCAAGAACTTATGCAAACCATGGGAATGTAAATGAGGACAATAATGAGGATGATAATGAGGACTATGCAAGGACTAAGGACTCTAAGAACACCTATTGTTACAAGTATGTAAAATTTTGGACTTTGTTGGATTGCCAAATGTTTCAAGGTAGACTTTGTTTCAAATAACTCTGCTTGTAGGACAAGTCTGTTTTTCAATTATGAGAACACTGTCTGAAGATAAGTAGAGCTGGATGAATTGTGTTTTGACAAACTCTGAGAATTCAGAGCCACATAAGGTAGGGCCTGAAATAGCCCAAATAGTGACTCAATATTGGTTTAACACAATGATACATACAATAACACAAAAGACAATCTTAGGCTAGATATTGGAAACTATTCAAAGAGGCCCTTATGAAATACCCAAACAAGGTGAACAACTAGAGAGTCTGACAGCATTGGCTCCACTACACAACATACACATCCTAGGCATGTCGGTCTCTCTTACCTCAAAGATCCAAAGATCTTATCACTGAGGGATTTCTGTCCATAATGCAAGGTACATGAAGGGTATCTATGGGGTAGGATCCACACTCTCAGAATCAATGAATGTGGGATTTGGGTTACTAAGTTGGTTCTTATTGTAAATTTCAAGGGATTGTGGTCCAACAACAGATTATCAGAGAAAGCCACTTAAGGCTTTAGTTAAGCTTATAAGTGCAGGGAAGGCCCCCACATATGTCAAATTCACTCAACACTCTAGTCGCCTGACTAGCATATTTATATAGTGGCTCGAAAAACCTGCTCGAGAGTATGCTAGGAGATGATATCCCCAATGTATCCCAAATCAAATTACCTCTGTGGGGTGATGAAATCCCCAGTCAAAGATACCCCTCACTACTAAAAAGAAAAAGTCAGTGTCGTAATCACCTTTCCCTCTCTCCCAAGACCTTGAAGGCAGGTAGAAAGGTACTTAATGCAACAATAGGTCCACCCAAGACACAAAAAAAGTTATTTTTCACTTAAATATCGCAATGTGTGATTTATTCTATCCATAAGCCAGATTCACGTCAATTTTAAATCCCAAACTGATGTGTAAGACCCACATGTGCATGTCTATTTTAAACACCAAAGTGAAGTGTGAGAGAATGCATGTCAATTTAAAACCCATATTTATTTTAAGCACCAATATGAAGTGTGAGAGCATGCATGCTAATTTTAATCCAGACTTATTTTAAGCACCAATACGAAGTGTGAGAGAATGCATGTCAATTTTAACCTAGAATTTTTTTAAGCACCAATATGAAGTGTGAGAGCATGCATGCCGATTTAAACCCAAAATCAAAAAGTGAGTTATCCCTAAAGGATCCTGCAATCAAATTGTTAGTAATTTCCAAATAATCTAGGATGACCAAGCCTTCTCTGTAATTTCACCACACGCTGCAAACAGGGAATAAATAATCAAAACAAACACAAAAAAACTAGAAAATAGAAAGACAAACTACCTATCAAATGAATGTGTGATACCATCTAAGCGAATGCATAATGGTGTCTAGGCAATTGCGTGATAATGATTGGACGAATGCATAAACTGAATAAATTGAATGCGTGAAAATGACAGGACGAATGCATGATAGATAAACAGAGAATCAAGAAACCCTATCAAAAGTATAAAAATTCACTAGAAACCTACAAAATAGAATGTCAAACCCTAGTCAGATCTCTCATTAGTCATTCTATATTAATCAGGTCATATTTTACTATGTATGATAGAACGATGTTGTTGTATCTGTCAATAGCTTTTTGGTCCTCTAGGTCTTGTATCCTCTTTTTTGCCTTTAGGATTCACTGGTAATTTTCGGCTTGCCTCCTTTGTTTTGTTGTTCTTTGAGCACCTGAAATCTTAAACATTACCTTATGTGACTTGAGATGTTATATTGAAAGAATCATATAAGGCAAAAATAAATCTTTAGATTTGTAGAATTTAATGTAGAATTCAGACAGGACACATAACTAAAAATCAGAAAAATGAAAAAAATAGAATGCCTAAATATGAATAATGAATGCGTAGTTTTGTCTAGGTGAATGCATGATGGGTTTTGCATGAATGTGTCACCCTGTCTGGATGAATGCATAATTTTCTTTATGTGATTGTGTGATGATGTATGTACAATTGCGTGATGTTTAAATCCACCTTTGAATTCCATACAAAACCTATAAAATCACACAAAAAAAAAGAGGGTTAATTAGTTGTTGTTCACGTTAGGTTCATCAAAATGTTGTATGCTTAAAATCATCATTGCTTAACTAGAAATAATAAGGAAATAATGAATCTCTATTCTAGCTAAATAATTCAAAAAACATCAATAGAATAATACAATCAAAGCAATAAAGATGCAAACTATCAATTAAAACTCCCTATCCCATGACTGCATATGGCTTCCATTGTTCTTCTCTGCTTCACAGTATGATGGCTCTCATATATTATGTTGGCAACCTACAATTGACACAAATATTCAAAGTTCATGATTATTGACAAAGGAGATTGAATGCTAAATTTATAGATTATTGACGAGGATTGATTGAGAGGTGGAACAAATTGATCAAGAGGTGGAACTCAGGTGAGCTCACATGCTGATTGATAGTTAAACTATTGATTTGGAGGTGGAACTCAATTGATTGAATTGTTATTTGAGAAAAAAAGATGATTGGGAAAAAAGATGATTGGAAGATAGAAAAATAATGATTGGAGGGGAATTAAAGAATGATGTAATTAATCAATTAATTGAAATAATAAATTAAAATAGATGGAATAGTTAACTCATTGAAAGTTTTTTGGAAAAAAAAAAAGTGGAAGATAGAAATAGAGATTGAAAAAATAATAATTTAATTAATTAATTTAGCATGTGCTTGCACTTTGACTTTGATTTTCATTTTAATCTTTTTCATGAGATTTGATTCAATTATTGAATTTATTTTAAATTCAATTTTGTTATTTGAATATATTTAGAACTTTAACTTTCATTTTTAATTTGATTTTTGAAATCATGTACATGTATTTGAAATTAGAAGAAATTAGAAGAATATGAATTTAAATTTGAATTTGAATTTGAATTAGTTAATTAAATAATTTAAAGAAACTATTTGATTATTTAGAAATTGAATTTAATTAAATAATAAAGATTATTCAATTGAAAGATTAAAATCACAATTAATTAAATAATAAGTATTTAATTAAATCTGCAAGCTTTTGGGGATTCGTTGGTTGGAAATATGTGTTAATATTTCTTATTCTGAGATTATGTCTTGATTTGTTACAATTTTTTATGATGTTTTACTTGATGTTGAATTGGTTTGTCTCCTAGTCTCCACGTTCATGTTTCCAACAATGTGTAATTGGGATATGGTTTTTCCTGCTTTGGATAGTTATCATTTTGATATGGGGACTTTCTATTATAGTGGTTTTCTTCCTCATCATGAGCTTTTGGGTAATGGTTGGTATGGTCAATTGTTGTTTGAGTTAAGAATGGGGCTGATATGTGATACTTTGGATGATACCCTGACATGTATGGAATTTCTTGTGAATTGGGTACCTGTTCAGATTGTGGATAATGCTTTGGTTGTTTTTGAAGCTTTGCACTTGCTACTTTCTTTGAGCTTTCAATTTTTTGCTCCTGCATGAGTAGAATTTCCTCTAAGGTTTGTTCCTCCTCCAGATGCAGCTAATGATCCCCCAGCTGAAGGCACTAGCACTTGGTTTTTGTATGTCTGATACTTTTCTATAATATCTTGGAGATGTGGTATGGTTTTTTGATGCAGGTATGGGCAAATTTGGTATAGAATTCAGTTTTGACAAGCCAGGCTGAAGAATTTTTTGCTCCCCAAATGGTAAAAGCATACAGGCATCTTGATGTCTTTGCTTGATTTTTTCAAGGATATATTTGATGACATCCAACTCTTCATTTTGTAATCAGTTGAGCTTATGTTTTGTTGGATATAACCATATGATGAACTATTGTATCAAGAAAAGTCCTATGGGACCTCATTGTATCTCTCAAATGAATTGGTTTGGGTGGGATATATGATCAATTGGATATGTAACAACTATTTTATAAGGGTAGAATAGTTTGGTTTATATAAAGCGATAACCGGAGGTTTTCTTGCGGGTTCTTTCCTGCCAGTATGTCTTTTGAACCTATTGTAAAAAAATATAAAATTTAATAAAATAGTTTAGTGGCTTATCCACTTTTATTGACAAAGAAAAAAGTATTTAATTAATATTTAAAAAAGTGTTAATGATTAAATAATGATAAATAGAAATATAAATTGAATAATTAATAAGATGATGGAAAAATATAAATTTAGAAGAATAATTAATTAAATTAATTAAATAATTAAAGAATTATTTAATCAATTAGAGGAATAATTAGTACATGATCAATGAGACATTTTTAGGTGTCTACAGTTATCACTCTCAAACAACTGATACCAACTATTGTGGACCCAATCATATGTGCAAAAGTAATATGAGATATGTGTCATATGATTGAAATGCTCCTTCATAATCTATTAATCTTCTCTTGTAAACAATTGAGAAGTTAAGGTGGTGTCTAGGTCAAACCCCTCAGTTGACAAAATTAATGGTGATGAGAAAGAGTGTAGACAACATTCATAGACATGAAAACATCCTAGATGTTGGTGCATATTGGATTCCTTTATTATCTTTAGAATTGAAGTGCGCTCTAACCATCCACCTTATGAAACTTAACAAAGTATTTCAATCCAAACTAATGACATCGATAAAGAATGAAGACAATATTCACAAACATACAAATAACCTATATGATGATGTATATTTTATTCCCTTATTACCTTTTTGAATTTAAGTGTTCCCTAACCATCCACCTTATGAAACTTAAAAAACTTCAATCCTTATGCATTGGGTTGGATCAAACATGGTGCTAATTTGTCCATTAATAAGCAATGCAGATTAATTTTTTTATAATTGTAAATTTGGTAATGAAGCAATTTTGGATGTTGTGCTTATGGGTGACTATGGATTTTATTTTAGTAACCGACTTATATGTATGATTGAAAAGTGATGCATAATCAAAGTGCCAACAATTAAAACTTATGCAAAGGAGGAAAATGATTCACACTTCAAATTCTTACGAGTTTACCCCATTTTTCACTTCACCAAATTTTAAACTAGTCTGTAATAGTTGAACTAGCAAACATCACTAGGTCATGAAGTTTATTGCTTCATATAATGTCTAAATAAGATTCAAATTATGCGTTAGATAAATTTTATAGTATGAAAGTATCTCAATCTTTGAATCTAAGCCAAAGAGATTTGATTATCGGTACACCCATCAACAAGTTGTTTCATGACTTTCCATAAAAATAATAATTTATTATTGGTTCTAACTTTTGTTTTTTTCTAACAAAAGTAAATTGTGATGACTTATAATTTGTATAGAAAAATATTCATTTCAAGCTAGTTAATGACGAGTCTAGATAAGATGTAAAAAATAGACAAAAATTTATAGTATATTCTTATTATCAATGTAAAGGTTCTAGTCACTTTACATAAATATAAGGCAAAAAAAAGAAATTATTCGCTCAATGTTGACTTTTTTATTTTTATAACAAAAGAAAATTGTAATGAATTTTGTAATTATTATTAAAAATATATTCTAAACTACTCATTGATGGATCTAGATAAGACTATATAATAGTCTTATTATGATTGCAAAGATTTTAATTACATCTTACATAAGTATAAAGATAATTAATTAAATGTAATAAATATGTGTGTGTGTGTGTATCTCAAAGGTGTATCTCCCAGCAATCGATGGGCTTTTCTTAAGTTTCCATTTCGAGTGAGAACTAATCCCCTCTAGGTCCCGCAAAGACCAACATGGGACCCACCATGTACGATGCTTGAACCTACACCGATCATTTATATATCCAACAACCTGATCAATTGATCTACACCTCGAGCTTGTCAATTGAAAAATAATAAATCTATATACTAAAGCTCAAATAGATGTCACAATTGAAATAAATATGGTACTTAAATAGGAGAACATGTATACTTAGCTCTATATTACTAATAAATATATAATGTTGATGGTTTCTTAAAATGATTCGTCATTATTAGGAAATTAACTACCTCAAATTAAATGAATATATTAGTTTGAAATAGAACGAAAAATATGTGGATTGTTATTAATCTTAATTATAATGAACTTGATAAGATGTGAAAAAGTAATATAAGATGTATGAGAATGATATGATTGAAAATGCTCCCCTAGAATCTATTTGTTGTCTCTTGTTAAATCTTTGATAATTCAAGATGGTGTCTAAAAATATTATTAAAGAGATCTCTAATTCAAAAGGTAAACATGTTTTCCTAGGAATATTCCCTTGGTTGACCAAATTAGAGGATGATAAGAAAGAATGGAGACAATATTTTTTGACATGCAAATAATCTATATGATGATGCAAAGTTTATTCCTGAATAGTTTTTTATAATTGAAGTGTGTTTTAACCATCCGCCTTATGAAACTTAACAAAACATGGTGTTATTTTTTCTATTAATAAATGTTATTAATTCCAAATTTAATAATGAAGTAATTTTGGAAGATGTGCAAATTGATGAATGTGTATTTGATTTTAGCAACCCCTAAATGCATGACTAGAAAGTGTTGTACTATCAAAGTGCCAATATTTACAACTTACGCAAAGGTAGAAAATGTTTCATGTTGAATTCTTACAATGAAAAGAGTAGGCTACACTCTTTAATCTTCAAATGAGGAGAATGTTAAGTATAATACTGACATCATTTCTCTAGTATGTTGGAAAAATAATGTTGATATGGTTCCTTCAACAAATTCAAGTGCTTTTTTTAATGTTCATACACTTTAAGATATTTTGAGACATGGGTTTTCTGTATCACAATATAATGGTGAAAAGTTAAAACTAATAATGAAAAGTGAAAAATCCTTTTGCACTCGAAAGCTATGATATTTAAATTTGTTAGAGAAGTGGAACATATCTGATAAGACACATGAAGAAGGGTGAAAACATCAAAATTTAAGATTTTGGTAATTTTCTTTTAGAAATCACAAATTTTAATTGTGAAAATTTTATAATCATTAGTGTAGTTTCATTAAATCTAAAGAAAATCTACTATCATTTGGCCAGTTTTATCTCTACACAAAGTGTTGGTTTCATCAATTGTGTCATAAAACAACTAATAATTACTGAGACCACTTCACATCTTCTTGTTTTCATTTTTTTTTAGGTTTCTAAGATTCTTGGTGGACTACATATATCAATAAAATATGTGTAAATACCATTAAGGGAACAAGGGAAGGATTTTAATTAAATTATTCTGAATTATAGTATAGTTTCTAGGTTCACTTGACTATCATACCTAGATTGCAATATTGTGTGTAATAGGGAGCTTTTGTAGTGATCATGGTTGCAATAAGTTATTTTTAGGTAAGTTGCATGTCCAAGAGACCTAAAATTTTATTCCCCTTTGAAGATAGTAATAAGTGAGTATTTTTTCTCACTTTGGTTGGATTTTTCTTCCATAATATAGTCTCTTTAAAATAGATACTTTATCTTTTATTTAAATTTAATTATTGCTCTTAAATCTTATTAATTTTATTTTCTTACCTCATTAGAAAGTGTAATTGTTAGTCCTTCATAAAGTTCTATGGTGACTATTCGTAAGACATAACATTCTCTAATTTATGTCCAGAAGGTGATTATGGAGTGTGTGACTCATGATGGGCGGTATACCAGAGCTTTCACCTACCATTTTTCTCTCCTCAACCATTTCCCTTCTAAGGTGAGAATTCCCTTTCCCTTCTTTCTTGGGATCTCTTTAAATGCTAGCATTGTTGATCACAAGAAGGGCCCTGCCAAGAACCCTGTGTTGCATGAAGGACTTATCCTTCTTATCTTTGAACATGCCAAATCCTTGCCACCTAAAACATCCTCTCTCCATGAGATTAATTCTGACTTGAAATATTCTCAATCCTTGAAGGATGAGTACCATACTGAGACTAATGATGAAGACTTCTCCCCCACTTCAACAACCCCTAAAAAATAAAGGGACAACTAGTGTTGTTAAGAGCCCTAAATCTAAAAACCCTCAGAGATCTAGTTCTCCTCCCTGTTAGTAATCTTTAGATTGATCCTAAGCTTGTTGGTGCTTCAGTTGATAACCTTCATAGCCAAGGTAAGAGTGCTTCTCCCTATGCCTCTAGTGAGCCTCTTCCTATACAAAACTTTGAGAATTTTCAGCCCTTTCCAAGCTCTCTTGACCCTACATTGCATTTGCTTTTCTCTAAGAAGGATTTTTTTACCGATGTTATGACTTTAGACAAAGATGGGACTATGGAAAACTTTAAGATTTTTAAGTATATCTTTCATGAGATAAAGGACATCCAACTCAAACAAAGAGCTGACAACAACAAATTGGATATTATCAAAGATAATGTGAAGCAGTTGGCACGAAAGTGCAAGCGTAGGATGAGATTACCCCTAAATCTGAGAAGGAGAAGGCCTATGTCATTGAATGCCTTAAAAATACAATGGAGGCTTTCAATAAATTCAAAAAAGGCTATGAAGTTAGAATGGCTACATTAGAAGACCAAGATGCTAAAATCAAGGATTCCATCAAAGCGGTTGTTAAAACTAGTTGTGGGGTGATTGGTGCCATTGTGGAAAGATTCAAGAATATGATTGGAAACCTTGAAGAGCAGTTCCAACTAAAGGATGTGGTCGATGTGGATGCTAATACTGAGCAAGACATCTCCTTGAGACCCAACAAACAAACTAGAGGTATATTGAAGAGAAAGGCAGCTGGACTTCCTCTTGACTTTCAGAAGCTCAAGAAGATCACCAACCCAATGATAGAGATTGAAAAAGAGATAGATCGGGAAATGAAATTGTTGGTTTAGGGTTGGTTCATTGTTGTGTCTGTATTGGTTCTCTATTGGCTTTTCTATGTCTAGTTTTTTTTGCTTGTCCCTATTTTTTTCTTTTTGCTCTATCTGGCCTATGCCTTTTTGTTGTAATATGGACAATGTTATTTATGGGGCTGTTCAGTTTTAGTGATCCTTTTTGGCTTAAATCCTTGTTAAGATTAGACTAATTTATGTTTTTGTAAAGGGTTTTGGGTCCCTTCAAAACCTATTTTTCCTTAATAAAAAACATTCTCTAATTTTGAATTCAATAGGTTAATAACACTCAAACATAAAATTTAAGATCATATTGACATAAAATGTTTCAATTTGAGGGTATTATTGACAATGATAAATCAATACCATCTCCCAATCAAAATCTTATGATATTCACGAATCCCTTACTATAGAGCAATATGATGAATCCATCAAATGGAAGTGTAAGATGAGGGTCCTTCCAATACTATTCATAATAGATACATTAGTTTTATTAAAAAAGTATATAAAAAAGATCTAGCATGAATGACATTTATGTCATTTACAATTTTTTTAACATTATAAAAATGAAGAAAAGATATATATGCAAGTGAGCATAAATGGTACACCGTATGGTGATATTATGTTTGAATCTAAGGATCCAATGAGCATTATAATACTAACAAGGGAACCTAAAGAAAATCAAATTGAGACAAATATTACACAAAATAAATGTAATGCCCCTCCCCAACTCATCCTTTGTGAGATGATGTGATAAACACTTTTAGATTTGTGCTATGATAGTCTCTTTGACAATAGTCCCTTCTAGACTTGCATTTCAATTTATGTATCAATAGACATATATAGAGTCTTATGTGATGCCTTGATTTCTATCTCAGATGATATTGATGATGTTAGATACTTTATATGGACATATGCTATTTGATGACTTATACAAATTGGACTATATTGATAATGAACCTATATTTGATGATTTATATGTGATCATAATTCATGATAGATCATTTTACTTATGGGATTTTGATGATAATATGATTATGCTAACCCTAATCTATGAGCATGATTATTGAGTTCATGCTATGATGATTGTGATTGTCTTCTAGTAGCTTCATGATTAGAGACAATGTCATACCACTCATTGTGAGCACAATATAACATTGTGATTCTCTATCACTTGTCTGATCATTTATGATGTATATGTGATGTATATATGTTGTATTGCATTGGGGATGGATGCAGGATTTCAAGTACCAAATATTGACTCCACCTAGTCTCATAGGTTTGAGTGTGTCTTTATCCCAATGGAAAGTTGTTGGAGATGGCATGTGTTTCCCTTTCATACTCTAGGCTAAAGTTGTTCACCTTATCAGTTTTGTGTTGTCATGCAAGTTGGTGGTTAGAGTCTCATGTTAGTGTTTGACCCTTTATCGATGTGATGGAGGGAATTTGCCACCTCAAGGATGATGCATCCTTGAGGACAAATCATCCTTCCAATTACCTTTGCTAACTAGCATTGAGATGAGCCAGGGGATAAAATAACAAACTAGGGTAATTACCCATGATACGGGACTCACAGACGAATCTATCAAGCCTCTATCCCAAGGACACCAACATAACACATTGTCATCCTGTATGGATGAAGTATAGAGCACATATGGAAAGTTCTGAATACATCAATAGTATAATGAAACACAAAAAAAGAATGAACTAAGCTAAAAGTTGTGAGATACAAAAGGCTAAAGTAAAACAAAAGGAAGGGAGAAGGATGAAAACACTAACAACCAATCCACGATTGAAACCTCTTGTTGAATGATGATTCTCTCACCTTTGTGAACCTACACACAAGTAAGAAGGGAAAATGTTGGGGTTGTGTTTTGGAGCTTACCTAAGTCGGACCCTCATTTTGGTGTTTCCACCTCCACGGACAACCCAAGAAACCACGTGAATAATAATATGATAAATATAATTGAAAAGATGCAACAAAAGATTGATAAAAATTATTAGAAAATGAAAGAAAGAGAATAAGGAAACTCTCCTTTCATGAAAAATTGTTGGCAATGCTGGTGTAGTGTGCTTGAGATGCTGCAACAATGGTGGTGTTGATGGAATATTATCCAAAGTGGTCTCCAAGAGCTTAACCTGCAAGAAGATTACCAAACTTTCCAAAGAATACCTTTAAAATTCCTCCAAAGTGAAAGATAAAGGCCCGAGAAGGAATTCAAACGTTGATGGGCTCATGCAGAGGTGTTATGATTCCTTTTAGGAATAGGCGTAACTTTCAAATGACCACCTATAGACTGTTAGATTTATAGGATGCTAGCCTGTCACGCAGATGTCTCTGCACTGCACATGTGTCCCTGAAGGGGATAGGCTGGCAAAGTTGGTAATGCTTCAGATAGAGCTTACATGGATGGTTTGAGTGGACAAGAAGACATGATAGCAGATCCTAACCTCCGATGACATGGAGGAAAAGCATCGTTTGTCACATTAATTACAAGGGATAATATATTTGATATTAAAATTTTCCCCTACTTTAGCGAGCATGCCTTTGCTGAGGTATGCTAAGCTAAAGTAGAGGAAGATACAAAGAAAGAATAATCATGATAGGGAGGAAGATTTTCATTGATCGGATGAGGTTTCCTCCAGTGAGATGATGTCGAGATTTGGTACAGATGGTACTATTTGGTACATCTCAAACGCACTAGCTGCAGGATAGTGTGATGGATGATAAGATAAAGAAATGGATAAGATAGCATAAAAGAAACAAACCTCTCTCGAGGAAAGCCCATAGCTATAGAAAGATAGGTGATAAGTGGCCACCATTGGTATAAGATACATAGGTATGGGTAGCAAGATGTGTTATGCTAGATGGCCATATGATAGGGCATGATATGTTGATATGGACAACCATACAATAGGGAAGATAATGATAAATTTTCTAGCATGGGTAGCAATGCACTAGATAGCCATGTGATAGGGCAAATAAAGATAGGTTTTTCAGCATGGGTAGCAATGTGCTAGATAGCCATGCAATATGGCAAATAAATTTGGTAAGTAGTAGATTGGCCCCTACAAGGGCACTCAAGAATGGTTTGTCCCCCATGTAGGCGATCATGGGAAAATAAAATATCAAGTGGTTTGACCCCCACCTAGGCAATCTTGGAAAAGAAAAAGATCGAGTGGTTTGGCCTCCACCTAGACAACACAAGGAAAATAATCGATAAAAGACACCAATGTAAAAGCTGAAAGGATAAATGCCAAAGCTAAAAAGAAAAGTGCAGATATGATGGCCCTCCTTAGAATGATAGGCATGTCATTCTAAGGAGAAGAGAAGTTATGGTACGTCAACATGACAAGATATTTCCGTGGAATGCCACCAACAGCAAGTGGCACATAGATATCCACAACATCAAAAGATGTAATGCAAGAGGACAGGGGAATCTGATAGTGTGGCATCAAAACCCATAGCAGTGTCATCATAGTGCCACATTTCTCAAATCTGAAGAAGAGCACATGAAGACAAAGAGAAAATAAAAATTTGGGTGAACATGGAAGAAGGCAAAGAATGCGCTCAACAATTTGCATCATTCCTGAATATCGACAAAAAAAATACAACAAATAGAAGAAGGAAATAGACAAATAGAGAAATATGTATGACAAAAAATCTCTTGTATTTGAACACTTGCGGAGCAACTCAAGTCCTTCAAGAGAGCACAATAGATAAAAAGTCAACTTCCTATATCCAAGTACCTACGGAGTAACCTGGGTCATTCAGGAGGGAAAAAAAAGATAAAGAAAACAAGGGGGAACACAATCACATGCATGTGCAAGAAGATGTAGATGAAAGATAAAAGTTTTAACTATTAAGTGGAAAATTAAACCCTAGTGATTCCCCACATAGGAGAGAGAAAGGAAATCCCTAGGATGATTTTCACTTAGGAGATAATTTATATTCAAAAGAGGGGTTGAATCCACTAGATCCAAATCCAAGGGAAACAAGGATGTGAATTCTATTGGCATTTTTGATGATTATGCTGTGATTGTCATTGATGGACACACACTTGCATTGAGATCACTTTTATATGTATGAGTTAAAGCTCAACCGGCATGTGTCGCAACTGGTATGTTGTATTATAGTCTTTAGACTATTGGTGTTTTGCAGAATATGTTTACCGGTCTAAAGCGGTATGTTGACCCTAAGCGGTTCATGGATCTCAAGCAGTATGAGGGATCAAAGTGGCAAAACACATTTTTACCAGTCTTTGTTTTTGTGTAAACTGGTAATACTCTGATGAGTTACCAACCGACATTCTGTAATGAGCCATCAATCAACATTTTGTGATGAGTTACCATCCACTGATTGTTTGACAATGCCGACACTCTGGCGGTGCTTTTTGTGTCATGTTACCGAGTATGTCTAGGTTCATTGAACCTAGGGAATTGGATTGTAAACCTATTGGACCGACATGAAATCAGATTCTTTTAAAAGGACATCATGTCTTTGTTAGGGTTTTATGTTGATGCTAAGGGTTTAAGGTGGTTGATAAGTTTTTGCAAGAGCGATTTTAACTATGAAGATCAAGTTTTGTGAGAGGTAACTAAGTGTGAGTTATTAAAGATTGAAGTAATGCTGAAATGCATTAGCTATGAGCCATACTGGATCCAACCAAGCAATCTATGCTATATTCTAGATCATACACTTGTTGATTACTCACATCTTTGACAAGTCTGAAGCCCCTAATTAGGTAGGCTCAGAGTAGCCTTTGTAAAATCCTCTAACAAGGTGGTTCACCTCTATGGATCTGAAATCCTCTAGCAAGGTAGTCTTTTATCGGACTTATCTCCTAACAAAGATTGAGATTCCTAATAGGATCTATTTTGGTAAAGAACATTGTATGACCTTAACCGGTCTGGTTCCTATTTTGTAGATAGTTACTTGTGAGTTTCATCTCACCGTGGTTTTTCCCATTTGGGTTTCCACATCAAATATCTTGTGTTATGGTGTTATTGCTCCTATGGGTGAATGTCTTTTTTGCATTGTGGTTTGCATGTGTGTTAACCGGTTTGTCTGTTAAACTGTTCTACTAGTTTATCACTAGAGTGTTTAAGTGTTTAAATACAATGTTTTTTGGTATACTAATTCACCCCCCCTCTTAGTATTCATCAATTGGTATCAGAGCCTATCTTTCTATAAGTCTAACCACTTGGAAAGAGATATGGGGGAATACACTATGAGGGAACTTACTCACTGTCTCACTCAGTTTGAGCAAGCCTATGATGAACTCATGGCAAAATATAAGGTCTCTCAGGCAAAAAGGAGAGAGCATGTTGAAAAACTAATGGAGCTATCTGAAAATAGTTCTTTTGATGAAGCGGACATGGAAGCCCTAATTCAAGAAGTAGAAAATATGAATGAATCAAACTCCAACCTAAGAAAGGAGTTGGAAGGACTGACTATCCATATGTGTGAAGAGCTTGAGAATTGGAGGAAAGCTGAAGATCTTGTGAAGGACAAAGATCATGAAATCTCCAAGTTAAAGAAAGAGATCAGTGCACTTACTACTCACCTTCATGAGAGAAGAATGGAAAAAGAAGAAGGACAAGGTGAACTGAACATAGCCATCTCTGAGAATGCAAACCTAATGGAGACAAATGCTACTATTTCCAAAGAACTCTCTGAGTCAAAGGAAATACTTGCTAAGTTCAACAAGAGTACTATAAAGCTAGAGAAAAAGCTTGAATCAGCCAAACCGGTAAAGAATACCAATGGACTTGGTTTCTTTGGTCATGAGGAAGGAGAGACCTCAGGAAAAAATTCTGAAGCATCAAAGAAGAAACCGACATTCAAAGGTAAAGGTAAACAAAAATTCAAACCTGTTTGCTTTAACTATCTTAAAGAAGGACATACTGCCAATGTATGTAGGAGCAAAGCCTATAATAATTTTCCTTACTTTATAAACAATGTACCTAGATCCAATAAGTTCAATGGTAATTGTTATGCATGCAACAAGTTTGGGCATAGAGCATCTGAATGGAGGTCCGTTATGAACAACACTGGAAGATACCCTCAGAGGACTTAAGGAGTTGGTTCGGAATCTTTTGTGAACTAGAACCCAACCAGTTTAATACCTATAATCATCAGTCAGGTAGTAGTGGCTATCAACCCACAACTGGATGGAGATCAAACTATTGGATTTGTCATGGTCATGGTCACACTACTACAACATGTAGAAGGAAGAAGGGAAACATGAACAATGGACCTTGGAGAGCACCTGGAATGATTTTCTATCATTGCAACAAACCAAGTCATTCAGCAAGATTCTGCAAAAATAGAAAGAGTATATTGGATGATATACCAATCACTCCAGAAGGAAAAATTGATGTTGAAACTGTTCAAGTGGATATAAACAAAACATGGAAAAAGAAACCAGCAATGTTGCAAGAGGAACCGGTTTCTGCACCTAGTGTGGAAATCACGGAACCGACAAACTAAGCTTTAGAGAATCTTAGGGGGAGCAAATGGAGAATTGTTTCGAACCCCTGGTTTACATTGGTAAAAGACTTTAACCAGTATAAGATACCTATCATTTGGTGGAAGACCAGAAATGGTAAAAGGCAAATTAGGGTTTATGCCCTAATGATGGAGCATTAATGACAGTAGGTGAGGAATATGCTTTAAAGCAATTTTCAAATCATTTCTCACTATCATTTTTCGAGCGAAGAAGGTTTTTCAAAGTGCAGAGTGATGAAAAAGTGATTTGTGCTGCGATTCAAAGAAATTTAGAAACCTTGAAGGAGATTCAAAAGCAAATTGCAAATGGTCAAGAGAAGAATGCAAAGCAGTGATTCTGCAACTGATGGAGTGTGAGGTGAAGTAGAATCTGAAAGCCCTAAATTCATGATTTCTGAAAGGTATTTCTCGAGTTTTCAGTTTTAATCATGGCTTTCGCATCTCATAATAGCTCTAGTGCATCTATCAATTCAGTAAGCTTCATTCAATGCAAGTCTAAATACAATGCCTTGTCACAAGTTCCTGCTGGAGTAATAGTAGAAGAGGGAATCTCCAATTATATAGATTGTAAGATTGAAGACCTAGGGTCTCTAGCAATCCACTCATAGCTAGGTTTATTTTGTGGGAAAGATAAGAAGATCAAACCGGAGTACAACATCTTGGAGAAGAAAAAGATTCATAATGCAGTTTACTTCCTCAAGGATTTCACAGATGACCATATTAGGATCATCCTGAGCAGAGTTCATGGTGACAAGATGTACCTGGAGAGAATGCATGATATAACACCATAAGTTGTTCATGCCATCACTAGTTTCTGCAACGTCGGTGAAGTGCTAGCCCTAAGGAAGATCATCAAAACTAAAATGACCAAGCTCACCAGTTCAGTGAGCGACTCACGAGGAATGATGATTAATACCATCAAGGATGACCTTGTGAAATATGCATGCATGGTGATTGGATACCAGACATTTCATGCCAGCAAAATTAACTATGTATCTGCTATAGCGGTAAATGCTGCTTATCGGATGATCAAGGAAGATGCATCATTTGACCTATGCACCGGTATGCAAAGGTAACTCCTATTGAATCTTAACTCAATCAAACAGGATAATGCATTGAAGTTTAAGTTTGGTTAGCTACTGGTCGAATTATTTTTCTATTTTCAAGGTTACTTCCCAGGAGTAGGAGATATTCAGTGGTCTGTGGACCAACCAGTTACCAAGTAGAACAAGGAAAGCTTGCAAGCAGTTGGACCCAACTACCCTGAAGTTTTGAACAAGTACTTTGATGAGTTCAGAAGCAAGATGAGCCTAAGGATGAGGATATCCGGTGACATAGTCAAGAAATATGAAGAGGATATCTGTGTTATCATCAAAGTGGATCAATGCATAATGGAGGCCATTGAGCCTAGAGAGGAAGAAGTGGAGCCTATGGGCTATGAGGTGATGTATGATATGCTGGATGGGTATGCCTCTACCCTTATTGCCTCACCTCTTAATCAAAAGAAGAAGAGAACTAGCACCTATCTTGAAAGGGTTACACTAGTCATAGAACCAGCGACAAAGAAAGGAAAGGCAGTGCCTTTAGCATCGACACTGATTACTACAGCCAGTCCTAAAGTGACCAAGTGGTCATCGGCTAAAAAGAAACTGGAAGTGGCACCTACTAAAGTCTTTGAGAGGAAGAGGAAGACTAAAACCAACTCACTGGACTCAGAAGAAATAGTGTCTAAGGAACAACCCAAGAAGGTGAGACAGACAAGGAAAAAGACAAATAATGAACCGACATCATCTGCACCGGTAAATATTGATATTTCTTCCTACAAACCTTTGACACATTGTCAAAGAACAATTAAAAATATTAGGAGAAAATTGTTAAATGATTTGATAGATCATTTTAATGACTTTACTGATGATGAGAAGGAAGAAGTAGATCTAGAAACAATAAAGTATTTATGTGCTAATGATAGGTCACCCCCAGAAATTAGATTTGAGACACCAGATTCTTTGTATAAGTCCTTAGATAATAAATGGCACATTACCATAGAAAAGGAACAAGAAATTAGGTAGAAAGTGTTTGCACAATACTTTCCTGACCTGTCCAATTCAGAGTTGTTTGATATCATCAATCAAAATAAAGGACTCTTCTTCACAAGAAGAAGAAGACTATGGTTATTGGAAGGAAGAATTGATGATGTCAAGAAAGACACTCATTTGCATATTACAACAGTGGTTCGTACGCGTAAAGTGCTTCAAGCTAACAAGAAGGCTGAGCAAGAACTAACAGTGACAAAACCGGATGAAGTGTTTGATGATAAAGGAAATCCGGTTGTTGAACCTATCGACACTATTGATGTCGATGCTTTGGAGGTAGAAGATGTTACTCAGGGCACTCCATCTGAAGAAACAAGATAAGAGAAGCAGGCTGAACAGGCTGAAAAGCAAGCAGAGGACAAATAGGAGGCAACAAAGGAATAGGCAGAGAAGAAGAAAAAGGAAGAAGATGAGGAAAAATGGAAAGAGGAGGAGAAGAGAAAAGAGGATGAGAAGAAAAGAAGAGAAGAAGATGAAGAGAAAAAGAAACAATAAGATGCAAGGAAGAAGAAAGAAGAAGAGGATAAGGAAGAGGAGAAGCAGAAGGAAGTTGAGAAGAGAAAGGAAGCAAAGAAAAAGAAGAAGGAAGAGGAAGAAAAGGAAGAGGAGAAGAGGAAGGAAGCAGAAAAGAAGAAGGTAGAAGAGGATAAGGAGGAGGAAAATAGAAGAGAAGTGGTGAAGAAGAAAGTAGAGGAGGATAAGGAAGGGGAAGCAACAAAGAGCACGTAGATGGAGGCACCTAAGGAAACTGGTAGTCAAGCCAAACCGGCTGACCTCACCAGTCCCATTGACCTCTAGTCTGCAAGTGAAATGGAGTTGCTGCAGAGCATCAAGGTTGCTCAAGAATGCCTTGAAGTGATATGGAGGAAAAAGGAGCAAGATGTGATCCAAGCGACGGTGGACACTCTCACCAGTTTGATACACGATACAAACCTTTCGAATACTGATTCATCACTAGCTCAACTAAAGCTCCTATGCACAGTAGTGGATGATTAGGTGCAGAGTCTAGAAGAGGCAGCAAAGGAAAATGCCAAGAAAGACCATCAAAAAGCTCTAAATATTGCTTTGGTGAAGAAGTTCAATGAGCTCCGGTCCGATCTACAAAAAGCTCAAAAGGATATAAGGGATGCTCTAGATTAGGGAAATCTTCTACTCAGTAATATTTTCCAACCCCATCTGTTCTGTGATGATGTGCTTGCACAGAAGCAAAAGCTTCAATCTAATTTGCAGTTATACATGAGCACCTTCAAGCCACCATATGAATCCTTTATAGCTTATGGGCGAATCATTCACTAGTTTCATATCCAGTTTGCTAAAATAGAGCATGAGATCAGCACCCAGTCATGAGATTTGCAGGAGCTACAACTAATTCTACTCCCACATCTGTAAATACTTCAGAAGTGCTATCTTAATCTGGATGCCTTAACGATGACACAGGAGATGAGCACAACAGATGCCATGGAAGAACAGGTCTCCCAGATGCAGACAGAGAAAGAAGTAGCCACCTCCCTACTTGAGTTCTAGTCTTTATCTATGAAACAATTCTTGCAGGACCTTAAATATGTTTTTGACAAGTTTTATTCCTTATTGTCATAAACTATTATTATTTTAATGTCACATGAAAATAGGGATTGTTCAGCTGTACTTTGCCATTGTTGGCAAAGGGGGAGAAGTATTCTGGTATTTAAAATTTTGATGTATGCTCTGAATATCTCAATGCCTATCTCTATATGCAAATAGTTATACATTGTATTGTTAGCTCAAGGGATAGTGTATATGCTTAGGGGGAGCAATTTTGCTTATGACATGAGTTTGTTGTAAAACACTTAGATGTCAAAATTTTATTTTCCTAAGTGTTGCCATCATTGCCAAAGGGGGAGATTGTTGGCATTTTTTATGATTATACTATGATTGTCATTGATGGACACATACTTGCATTGAGATCACTTTTATATGTATGAGTTAAAGCTCAACTGGTATGTGTTGCAACCGGTATGTTGTATTATAGTCTTTGGACTATTGGTGTTTTGCAGAATATGTTTACTGGTATGAAGTGGTATGTCGACCCCAAGTGGTTCGTGGATCTCAAGTGGTATGAGGGATCAAAGCGGCAAAGCATATTTTTACCAGTCTTCATTTTTGTGTAAACCGATAATACTCTGATGAGTTACCAACTACCATTCTGCAATGAGCCATCAATCAACATTTTGTGATGAGTTACCATCCACCAATTGTTTGATGGTGCTGACACTCTGGCGGTGCTTTTTGTGTCGTGTTACCGAGTATGTCCAGGTTCATTGAACCTAGAGAATGTTGGCATATGCACACTCCAATGAGACATTGTAGGTGATTGAAGGTTTTGTCATTGATGGCAACCTTGCAATCCTATGGCTCTAGCAAAGCATTATACTGGCAAGGCATTACACTGATGAGTTAGTGCACCAACATCAGCTGATCACACTCTATACCGGCACTCAGGACACTAGCATCGACACAAAGAAAGGAAGTATACCGCCACAGAGGCTGACAAGATTTTGTTATATTATATTTTATTTATCATTGTAAAAACTTTGTAAGCTGACTTGGCATGTTGCAAAATGACTCTTATATATAAAAGAGATCATTGTAGACATTTTGTAAGTATGGAAAGAAGTGAATAAAGTAATGTATGCGAATTATTAAGGTAGACCTATTATGTGAAATATAGGTTGAAGGGTTTATGTAAGAAGCAGAGCAGCAACCAATACTGGATCAGGCATTATAGATGCTATTGTAAAGCAGTACAAGATATTGGATTTGTATAATCCACATTGTAAGTCAGTGTGACTTCCCATTGAGCAGTGAGCTCTAGGTAGTTGGCCTTCCTGCATGTGCAGGCCCCTATTGTAAGTAATATTCTCTTATTGGCCAGTAAGTGAATATTGTGGGTCACAAATCCCACTGAGGTTTTTCCCACACTGGGTTTCCTTGTTAAATCCTTGTGTTATGGTGTGCTTTTCATGTGGATGTTCTTAATTATGTTTATTACATTATTTCTTGCATATCGGTACACTATTATAATATGTTGTGCATGTTTTAATTTAAGAAATTCTAATTACCGGTTAGATATTGATTCACCCCCCCCTCTCAGTATCTGTGGGATTCCTAACAATTGGTATTAGAGCCTGGTCCTCTATTTTCAGAAGCCTAACAGCTTGAGGAAGATCTTGACACCAGTAGAGATGGAAAATCTAATGAAGCAGCTTGAAGGAGCTCTTTGAGACTATGATGTAGAGAAATTGAAAAATATCAAACTAGAAGATGATTTAAGGGTAGCTCAGGATATCATTCAGGCACTTCAAGAGAATCTTATTGTTGCAAGAAATAAGAGAAGAGAACTTTGTGAAAAGTTGCAAAATGAGAATGATGAAAATGAATCACTTAATGATTAGATAAGCAAGCTAAAACAAGAGAACATGACAACAAAGAATGAGATGCAGGATATGACTATGAGATTTTGTAAAGAGATTGAGGACAGGAAGAAGAATGAAGAAGAATTGACTAGAAGACTAAGTGATGCAGCAAATGAAAACACAAGACTTAGCTATGAAAATGACATGTTGAAGACAGATCTGATGCACACTCAGAATGACTCCAATGAACTAATGAGACAGAAAGAGGTCTTAGAAAGAGAACTAGAAACTACAAATCAACATAAAGAAAAATTCAAGAAAATCTCAGAGGAACTTGGCACCTTGCGGAAGAATCAAAAACCTAAAGGTGACACTTCTAGAATTGGCTTTGAAGTTGGTGAAAGCTCTGGTACTACAAATACTTAGGATCATAGCAAACCAGTAAGACAACCCAATGCTTATAAATTCAATGGAAAATGCTTTAACTATAATAAGTATGGTCATAGAGAAAATGAATGTAGATCTAGAAATTATTAGAATATCAATACACCCATCGATCAATGTTCTAAATGCAACAAAGTTGGTCACAACTCTAAAAATTGCAGAATGAATGTGAGATGTTATGTTTGTGGAAGATTTGGGCATTTATCTAACCAATGCAGAACACAAACTGACATAGGTTATGGGAAAGCTATTCTGAAGAATAATGTGACTTGTTATGCATGTAACAAGATTGGGCATATTGCAAAATTTTGTAGAAGTAAAGGATCACTGATAGACAACAAAAGTTCTAGCTTGAAGGGTAAAGAAAAAGTTGAAGAGGTTAAGCAAGAATTCTCAAAACAATGGATTAGAAAAGCTAATCTAAACATTGGGAATACTCCTCCACCAGTAGAACTAGTCAATGATTCACTACCAGAATAGAGTGATTCTTCATCGATAGGACAAAGTAGTGCTCCACCGACAAGAAGTTCTTCATCTAATTGAAGAAAGTTTCCTTGAGGGTTTGGCAATCTAATGACACATGTGCTATTATCCCCTCGGTTAGAGATATGAAGTTGGAAATTACTTATTACCGGTAGACAATGTTAAGTGAATACTTAACAGACATGCATTTAATGTGGTAGATGGTGAAAAGACACTATAAATTCAAGGTTTTGGCTCCATTTCATTTCATCAAGATTTCAAACTTACGAAGAGTGCAAAGATTCCGAGCTAAGACATTCTGAGCTAAGAGGCAAGAACACTCCAAGCAATCATCCATCCTAAAGGAAGTAAAAGGTATTTTATCATGGCATCCACCTCTGCAATTGAATATATAGCAAACCCTACTGTTGTCGAAGTTATAAAAAGACCTAGGCCCATATTTCAATTAGTTCCCAAGGTAGCAAAGAAAGATGATACCTTAGGTTCTTTTTCTCAAATTCCTAAGGGAGTTGTTTATGTTGAAGACCCCAGAATTTATATTCACTATAACATTGAGGAACTAGGAGATGAAGAGATTAAAACCATGTTTAAAACTTTCATATGTGATGAAACCGGCAATGTAAAAGATGAACATAAGATCATCGAAACCCTAGGATTTACAGAGATCCTTAGCATTCTTGCATTTCCCAAGGATGTGATTAGGATAGTCTTAAGCAGGGTACATGGTGAATTTTTTTGGTTAGATGCAATCCACATAATCACTAAGGAAGCTGTGAAAGTTGTCATAGGGTTACCAACCACCGGTAAAAGGCCAGAAAAAACTAAGAAGGTTTCCAATGACCTAGTTACTCAGTTAACTGGTGCCACATCCGATAAAAGGTCCTTAAGAGTAAATGATGTAACAAACATTAATGTGAGATTTATTAGCATGATATTAGGGTATAAAGCCACTCATGCAAATAGACTTAATTCAGTTTCAAGTTTATGCATTAAGAGTGCTTATGATATGGTCATAGATAATGCAAAGATTGATGTATGTGAGTGGTTGAAAGACGAATTAATTGACAACTTAGGCAAGATTAAGAAAGACAAGAAAGGAACTTTCAAGTTTGGAAATCTTCTAGTATGTCTAATGCTACATATAACCAAACAGGTTCCTGGTATAGGCTACAAAGAACTTGGATATGATATACCAGTAGGCAAACAGTTAACAAAACTATTCAATAATATGGGAGAAAACAAGGAAAACAATATCCATGATTTCTTTCAAGCACTAAAAGTCAAAATGAAGAAAAGAATCCGATTATCACAAAAGATTGTTGACAAATATAAGGATGAAATATGCTTTGTAATCAAGAAGGATGAGATCTGGATGGAAGCAGACATCCCTAGGACAATTTGGGTAATAGAAATGGGCTATGAAATAGATGATCATATAATTGAAACATATGCTAAAGCACTTCTGGAAGCCCCTAAAGAACCTAAGGAAGAAGTATTTGGTAGTGCAAAAACTATTGACAGCTAAATACAATCCAAGAAAAGAGTGAAAAAGGTCAAGGCAGTTGTAAGAAAAGGTTCCAGACAGGCAAAGGCCATTAAAGAAGATGTGTTAAAACAAACCGGTATAACAGAGGATGAGTTAGCAGCTCCACAACTTGAAACTCACCTATCATTGGTAGGTACTTCTTCGGAGAGTGACATGCCTGCAACTTTCAAAAGATTTGTAAGGAAAAGAGATCCCTCACTGGCAACCACACCCTCACCTAGGAGGACAAGACAAAAACAACAAGTAGTGAGATCTCCGGTAAGAAAGGCTACACCAAAGAAGAAGAAACTGACACCCAAAAAGAAGAAGAGGACAAATAAGGACTTGGCCCCTCTTGATATACTGTTGAATAAAATTACAGAGGAAGGAAAATTGAAGAATATAGAGAAAATATATGACACTCTGACAAAAGATGAAAAAGAACAAGTAGAAAACAATGTTATATTACATATGGATATGTATAAGAAATTTTTGATGGAAGTAGTAAATAAAATTCCAGATCAACTATTTAAGAGACTGGAAGAAAGAAGACAAGCAGTAATAGAACTGGACAAGAAAATAAAGATAGAGAAGCTACTTGTTGTATATTCAGTAAATTCACTTGAAGAAATTGATGACTTAATTTCTCAAGCCAACTGGTCAGTATTTTCTACTACACATCGACACATTGCTTTAATGGTTGGAAGAGTTAATGAGGTGACTAAGGAGATAGAAAATGGATGGGATATATTCCTAGTTGAAAAAGAAAAATAGGAAGAATATAGGAACCCCAAACCTATAAAGGTATATCAAAAAGAAAGAGACAAGGGTAAAGGTAAAGTTGGTGGACTACCTAGTATCAAGGTTAAAGAAAACTCACCCCCACCTCCTTTGATTACTCCACTGGTAAAAACAATAGCTATAGAAGATCAACTGACAACCGAGAGTGTGGATGTAGAGGATGGTAATCCTAATCCTGAAGTCATATATAGTGTGGATGTTGATACTCAAAAGATCAACATTGTGGTAGACAAAGATACAACTGATAAGACTGACATGGCTAGTGAGCCTCCGATAGTAGAGAAAACTGATAACACATAGGAGAAACTGACAAATGACAAAGAGAAAAAGGTAGAGACTCAGACTCAGACTGAGACAATGCAACAAATAGAGAAACAAATAGAGCAAAAGGCTCCTGAATAGGAACAACAATAAGAATAGGAACATAAGGAAATAGTGCCACCGACAACTGGAGAAGTAGAAAAACCATTGCTTAAGGAAATACAGACACAAACAAGCCTACCAGAGGTCAATACAAGCTTGGTTACTTCCACTGGCAGTAGTCAGAATCTAGGTTCATCATCAGGCTACAAATCAACTAATGTGACTAAGGTACTATTAGATTCAATTAAAAAGATAACAGACTGCAACTCACAAGCTTATAAGGCAATAGATGATACCATACCAATTTTGAAGGTAATTGCTCCTAACTGTAATATAGACAATAAAGATTCTTTAGGACAACTTGATACCTTGTGTAAATATATCATAGAAAACATTCAGAAAATAAAGGAAGATACATTGAAGGATAAAGTAGAAATTGAAAAGTAGGAATTCTTTGATGAGCAAATAAAGAAGTGTAACAAAGATTTTGACACACTTCTACCAGAATTGTGTAAATTATTGAAAGAGTACAAGACTCTGTACAAAGACACCTATAAGACAAACTTTTTGACTGTAGATATAGATAAAAAGATGAGCAAGGTATAGGATGAAATCAATAAACTTGTAGATAATTTTGTTAACTCACCTGATACACTATCAGTTTTTGAGGAGAAGATAACAAATTTTGAAGAAAAATTACTTAAATTAGAAAGAGAAAAAGAGAGAATAGTGAATAAGGCAAAACATCTAAGATTAAAATTGAGTCCAAGATTGGACTATCTAGCATCACTACGGAAGGAAGTATCTAAGGCACTAATACAGGGACAGAAAACACCGACAGATCATTTGCAGCATCTCACCAGTACAGTTAAGAGAATAAAGACAGCAATAAGAGATAGTAAAAATTTTATGGAGAGTATAAACTTGATTTTGGTGGATCTATTTCAAATTGTAACTACCCAGTTACAAGGTTGAAACTACAAACTCCACTGACATCTTAACAACCTTTGTCATTGTTGCCAAAGGGGGAGTAGTGGGATGAGAAAATTCAACATCACAAGAATCATATGCTTAGGGGGAGCACACACATTTTTGGTAACATTTTTGACTTCACATTTTTGGATAATTTTTGGACACACTTTTGAAATTTCTCATGAGCGTTGCCATCAATGCCAAAGGGGGAGATTGTTGGCATATGCACACTCCAATGAGAAAATGTAGGTGATTGAAGGTTTTGTCATTGATGGCAACCTTGCAATCCTATGGCTCTAGCAAAGCATTATATCGGCAAGGCATTACACCGACGAGTTAGTGCACTGGCATCAATAGATCACACTATACACAGGCACTCAGGACACCGACACCAGCACAAAGAAAGGAAGTATACCAACACAGAGCCTGATAGGATTTTGTTATATTATATTTTGTTTATTAGTGTAAAAACTTTGTAAGCCAACTTGGCATGTTTCAAAATGACTCTTATATATAAAAGAGATCATTGTAGACATTTTGTAAGTATGGAAAGAAGTGAATAAAGTAATGTATGCGAATTATTAAGGTAGACCTATTATGTGAAATATAGGTTGAAGGGTTTATGTAAGAAGCAGAGCAGCAACCGGTACTAGATCAGGCATTATAGATGCTATTGTAAAGTAGTACAAGATATTGGATTTGTATAATCCACATTGTAAGTCAGTGTGACTTCCCATTGAGCAGTGAGCTCTAGGCAGTTGGCCTTCCTGCATGTGCAGGCCCCTATTGTAAGTAATATTCTCTTATTGGCCAGTAAGTGAATATTGTGGGTTACAAATCCCACCAAGGTTTTTCCCACACTGGGTTTCCTTGTTAAATCCTTGTGTTATGGTGTGCTTTTCATGTGGATGTTCTTAATTATGTTTATTACATTATTTCTTGCATACCGGTACACTGTTATAATATGTTGTGCATGTTTTAATTTAAGAAATTCTAATTACCGGTTAGATATTGATTCACCCCCCCCCCCCTCTTAGTATCTATGGGATTCCTAACAAGGAACTGGACTGTAAACCTATTGGACTGACATGAAATTAGATTCCTTTAAAAGGGCATCATGTCTAGGGTTTTAGGTGGTTGTTAGTGTTTTATGTTGATGCTAAGGCTTTAAGGTGGTTGATAAGTTTTTGCAAGAGCGATCTTAACTGTGAAGATCAAGTTTTGTGAGAGGTAACTAAGTGGGAGTTATTGAAGACTGAAGTAATGTTGAAATGCATTAGCTATGAGCCATACTAGAACTAACCAAGCAATCTATGTTATATGCTAGATCATACAGTTGTTGATTACTCACATCTTTGACAAGTCTGAAGCCCCCAACCGAGTAGGCTCAAAGTAGCCTTTGTAAAATCCTCTAACAAGGTGGTTCACCTCTATGGATCTGAAATCCTCTAGCAAGGTAGTCTTTTATTGGACTTATCTCCTAACAAAGATTGAGATTCCTAACAGGATCTGTTCTGGTAAAGAACACTGTATGACCTTAATCGGTCTAGTTCCTATTCTGTAGATAGTTACTTGTGAGTTTCATCTCATCGTGGTTTTTCCCATTTGGGTTTCCACGTCAAATATCTTGTGTTATGGTGTTATTTCTCTTGTGGGTGAATGTCTTTTTTTCATTTTGGTTTGCATGTGTGTTAACCAGTTTGTCTATTAAACTGTTCTACCAATTTATCACTAGACTATTTAAGTGTTTAAATACAGTGTTTTTTGGTATACTAATTCACCCCCCCCCCCTCCTCTTAGTATTCATCAAATTCTAAGTGGATTGCAAGTGTTGGAATGTAATTTGCCCTCTTTTATAAGTAGAAGAGTTGACTTGTTTACTATGCAGAAAAGAGAGATAAAATGGGTGAAATGAGGAGCTACTGGTTCAGGATCTTGTTGTAACTTCAGAGCTGAGATATTTAGACTGATATGGACCTAGCTTACAAATTTGGAGAAAAGTCACCGGGACCATGTTGAAAGTGCACATGGTCCTCCGTAAAATCTGTGAAACAAAAAGGGTTTTTCCATCTCTACAAATGAAGCCCAAACCTATAATTACAACTTGTAGCATCGTAAATTATACGCACTTGCTAGGGTGGTACAATTTCACACCTAGTTTAGCACCCGCCTTGGCGCATTTTGCATTCTGCATTGAATTTCCCCTTTAGCACTTAATTAATTAAATTAATTAGGTCTAAGGTTCTATTTCATCATCTTCCACATCATAAAGTTGGGCCCTTTCGTTAAAGTGTGCCCTTTTCATTTTATTCCTCCAATACATCATTTAATCAAAAACCCTAATTAGGTCCTATTTTGAACTTGGGGGCTTGATTTTGGGGCTCAAAACATCTCAAAATCACTTGTAACTTTGGGATTCACTCTAAAATCATCATATCCGATGACCCTGAAAATTTGGTGAAAAGTTGTCAGGACCATGGCGCCCGGAGAAGACCATGGTGCCCGGAGTGCACATGGTCCCAGACATTTTTCCCAAAATTTTAGGAGCACAATCCAATCATAAAATAAAGCTTAACCCCAAGAAATTGGTGGGAGATTCAATCTCTAGGTCGGCCAAAAGTTGAAATTAAGACCTAGGGTTTCATATATAAGAGCTCTCTTTCTTCATTTGAAAGGATCAGAATTTTTGGTTTCAAGGACCTCCTATGCAGCAAAAGAGCAGATCTTTGAAGACATCAACAACATTAAACATCCATCCATCAAGCACTCATCAATTTCATTTATACATTTAGGGCTTTGAAGGCATTGAAGAGCAATAGGGGATTACCGACTGAAGATTGGCTTGTACCCCTCCCTTGGGGTTGGGTATGATTTCATGTTGTTTTAATGTCTTTGCATAAGCCTCATTATATCATTTGTATTCATGTTTTAGATCACTTTGCATCTTGATTTGGAGCATTTAAATTATCATTTACAAGCAATTAGGGTTTACTTTTTAGGTTGCTCTAGTTTGCTTACTTGCATTTTAGGATCTTGCACACACACAAGGTCTGCACACACATTACTTTTACAATACAACTTGGCTATTCATGGAGGTGGAAATCACCAAAGTGGGGGTTTGACTAAGGCAAAACCCTATAAAGCCACCTACAACCCTTTTCAGATATAAGTGTAGATTTCTGAATTCGAAGGACGCTGCAAGTTGCAGATCCGGGAAAAGCAGGCCAAGACAGCACTCCACACCAAGTTTCAGAGCAAAAGACCAGGATAGGGGCATGGGGCGCCCTGGTCCTGCTAAGACAGGGGTGCTAGGCACCCTGGTCCCTCTGTCAGACAGCAGTTTTCAGCATTTTTGACAGCTTTCCAGGTTGCAAAACAGCAATTTCTGGAGCAGTTTCAGGGGCAGAATCAGGACAGTGGCGCCCGCGCCCCCGTCCCAAACATTTTCACTCAGATTTTAGCTCTGGGTATGCATCTGCATTCTTATCTTGTCCTTGTGTTTACAGCTTTTCATTGTTTAATCTCAATTCTGCAATCTTGTTATTAGTTCATACTTGCATTTTGGGATTAGGACTTGAAGTTGCATCATTTTATCTTTCAATTACAACAAAGGAATAGAAATCCTAATATGTAGCTCATGGCTCTCTCTTCCACAAAAAGAAGTAGCCAATTGTGTGATACCTCTAGGCTCTTTCGTATTCCACAAGTGTGTGGTTGAAAGTGAGATTAGGGCATGTTTGCTTAGTGTCACTTTTTCTCCTACACATTTTGGTGAACCCGACGTGAATTCCAATCTTCTCTAATTCTAATTTATGTTTTCAAATTTGAGTGTTTATGCTATTTCAAAATCAAATTCATATTTACAAGTTTTAATTTCTTGCAAGATTCAAAAAATTTAGAAGAAATTTTTTGCTAAAACCCTAATTTTTCAATTCAAAGTTGAACTTGTGGATAGCTTAATTGGGATCAATACTTTCAAATCTGATTTAGGAACTCATTTGAATCATAAATTTCATTTTCTAAATCTACATTCTAAGTGCTTGCATTGGTTAAAATTAAACATTTCCTTCTATTTTGCATGTGTTATCATTTGAAAGAGGAAGATTGTTATCATGATGCATTCATTTCATAGATGTGATAGTGGGTTAGCTTCCCTTCTTTCAATTTTTCCTCCTCCTAAAGAACTTCCCCCCATCTATAACAACATTTTAGTGCCTAAAAGAGTTGTCACCAATCCCTTTGAGACTCTCCCATGCTCTAAGGATGAAGACTTTAAGAGTGATCTTGACAATTCTCCTAAAATGTACCCTTCCTATTTAGCTATCCTAGAGGAAGAGAGTAATATCATAAACACCTTTCTTAATGTTACTTCACCTTCCCTACATGATGCCTCTCTAAGTGAAAAGGTATTGATGGACATTGACTTATTTTCTCCTAAAGTTGGTCCTTCCAATGGGGGCATGTTAGTGCAACAAGAGGTTATGAACACTTCTTTCAAAGATCTCCTTCCTAAGCATGAATATTTGGAGAAATATGTTCATGTTCTTCCTAAAAAACACTCCCTTCATGAGGATCCTTTTGTGCAAGAAGATGACATTATCCCTACATTTCCTAGTGATGGAATTTCTTTTTCCAACAAAATTCCCACTAGAGATGATGAATTAATGATAAATGCTTACCCTTCTCCTAAAGTTTGTCTTACCCATAAGCATCCCTTAGAGAAAGAAGATGAAATGATAAGCAATTTCCTTAATTCTCTCTCCCCTAAAGATGATATTGAACATATTTTGAGGAAAGAGGATGAGTTTAACACATCTATTGATGCTCTCCCTCCTAAGGATGAGGAATTAATAAACAATGTTATCTCCTCTCCCGAAATTGACAATACTTCAAACATTCCTTTCAACAACTTCGCTATTTGGGATGAACCATTAGAAGAAGGTGTAGATTATTCTCTACCCCATGAGAGAACCCTAGCCAAAGGGGATGAAATCAAGATTGAAAACTCCCTTGGTAGTTTCTCACCTTCCTTGAATCTCAATTATTCTCCCTCTAAAAATAAAGCATCTCCCTCTCCTCAACTTGGTTCTACTCATAAGGATACCCTAGTTCAAGGCAAGATGGTTAACATCTCTTTCAAACATCTCCCTCTCAAAAGTGAGACTTTAGAGAGTAATGTTGATCCTTCTCCTAGAGAGTTTATTCCCCATGTAAATCCTTTGATGATAGAGGATGATATGACCTTTCCTAGTATTACTCTGCCTACTAGAACATCAATGCCTACCCCTTGTCTCTCTCCTAAAATTGATTTAATCTGTGATGAGATTTTAGTGCACGAGAAGACTATCAATAATTCTTCCAACACTTTTTTTCATTCCTCTAAAACCATCCTCAATCAATTTGATACATGTGAATGGAACACCTAACAAACCTCTCTTCACTATCCAAGGTGCTTGTCCTTCTCAAAATTCTCAACCTTTAAATAAGCCTATCTTAGTGGTTCAAGGTGGTTATGCTAATGATTCTTTTTGTACTCCTAAGAAACCTATTATTACTGTGCAAGGAGGTTATTCTACTAAGAGCCCTTATGAGTATGCTAAGCAACTGACTAGAGAGAGTTATAATGCGGTTGCTCATACCTATAACACAAGAAACAATAGGCAACCTAATCCTCCTCCAGTTATTCCAACTTCACTTCCTCCTTCCCAACCTATTCTTCCTCAAGCTCCTCATATTTCACAAGTTCTTGGTAAGGAATATGATCTCATAGAACAACTTAAAACTACTCCAGCAAAGATATCCCTTTGGGATTTGATCCAAACTTCTTCTGCTCATCATGGAATGTTACAAGATGCCTTGAAAGATTTGAATGTTCCTCCACCTAATACATCTAGTAATATAGTATCTTTGGTTAACTCTGTGATGAATCCTAAAGCTCAAATTGTGTTCACGCAAGATGAGTTGCCTACTAGTGAAATTCAACATCAATATGATCCCTTGATGATTGTGGTTATCATAAATGACACTGCTATAAGATGAACACTGGTAGATAATGGTTCTGGCCTTAATGTGTGTAGCATTAATCTATTGCATAAGATGAATGTGGATACATCCCTTATTGAGCCTGACTCTTGTCCCATTCAAGGCTTTGATAATGTGGCTAAGTCTTCATTAGGTATTATCACCTTGCCCATCACAGTGGGACCTGTTACTTTGCCTACTCCTATCCATGTTATGTCAGGAAATCTAACATACAACTTGTTATTAGGGAGACCTTGGATCCACAGTATGCAAGCTGTCCCCTCTACATTGTATAAACAAGTTAAATTTATTTATAATAATAAGACATATACCTTGATAGGTGATACTAATTTTCAAGCTTGTTTGCAAACATCTACTTCCAAAGGGAGTTCTTCTAAACCTTCCTCTTCTAGTGATGACTCGTTAAACAAGATACCTATGGATGAATCATTACCCTCGGATAATCAAAATTCTTTGGATGAGTCTAAAGTTCCTGAAGAAGATTCTTCTCAACTTGAATCTACACATGAAAAGGTTTTTGATCCTGAGAAGGTTCTCACAGAAGATGATTGGGGATCTCTTGATTTCAATCCCACCTTCGTAGGTGAGTATAGGGTTCCTCCTAGAGAGCTTAAAGTTAAAAAGAAGGAAGAAACTAGAGATCAATCAGTCTTACCTGAACCTATGAGCAATAATTTTGTGGCTGCTTCTCAAACTTCTTCTCCTCACACCTCTAATTCTGAAGAATTTGATTCTTTATCTTATGAAAAACCACCTTTTCTTTCTGAAATGGCTAATCGTTATGGTCGTGGTTTTCATATTTTGGCTAAGAGTGGCTATAGTGGAAATGGTTGTGGCACAAATGAACAAGGAATTAAAGGTCCTTTAGAACATAACATGCATGAATATTCATTTGGACTTGGATATAATCTTTCTAAGCCCACCAAAGCATCTAAAAGACCATCTCTCAATGTGAATTCTATATTTAGTAGTGATGATGATCTCACTTCAACTAAATCATCTTCTACTTCTATCAACTCTCATTCCCCTCATAAGGAAATCTTGGCGATGAACAAATCTCTTTATGACTCCCCTCAAATTTCTAAATCCACTTATGAATCTTTATCTCCTATTCATCATAAAGTCCTTTCCTCCAGGGATAAGGCTCTAATAAATTACACTCATCTTTCTTCTAAGATTTCTCGTAACTGTCCTTCTTCAATTTTTATCACTTTATACATGTTTTTGATCTCACTTATAGTTGAGCATTCAGCATGTCATATTCAAATACCTCATTCAATCTATCATGTCTTTAAATAACATTAATGGCTATTATGTTGCTCATCATTATGTGACATTGGTAGCTCATTTACTGGGGGCTCATTGTCATTCATGATGGTACAATTTCAAGTGCAATCATATTTTTGAAGCAACATAATAGCCTAATTTTCTATGTTATCTCTTGTTCCTATGGGGACAAGAGTGATTTCATACATCTCTTCTTTTTATGATTAAAATTTCCTTATGGGGTAATAGTGTGGAAATATTGATCATCTTTTCTTTAGAATCCTCTTTTCCTAGATATGGGAGAAGATGTGTATTCTCTTTCTTATCCTACCCACTTCTTGTGAGAAGCATTTTACATACACTAATGTCTTGCTTGCATGAACTCTTGTGGGTATGTAGTACATTTTGCTTATGTCTAAATCTCTCCCTAGAAGATTGTGTAAGTCCTTCTCATTGTCCTTATCCGTGGGAGGCAATGATCTTTCCTTATTTTTATCTAAGGATCCACTTTTTCCTATTTCATGGCTGGTGTGAACTTTATTACTTGATGTTATTCCTTGTATGCATTTGTTGTTGTTTGTTGAAGGATTCTCTCTTACAAGAGGTGTAAGCCCTTGACTACAACCTCTTTTACACTTGGTAAAATACATCCATAATGAATTCACTCTCCCAATTGGGTTAAAAAGAGCGTCACCCTTCATTAAGAATCACTTTCACCTCGCAAAAGAAGGAAGTATTGCATTCTTATTCTCTTCTTTGTCTTATTCTAGAAGATGCTATACTTGTCCTCTTGGGGATAGGTGTCTTTTGTACAAAGATCTCTTCTCCTCTAAGGATCTCCTTTACACATACTACAAGATATCCCTTTTCAACTATCTTATCCTTGCTTAAAGAGTGTAAAACTTTCTTGCTTGGATCTATGACATTGTTGCATTTTTGGGGTATCTTATTTTGTGATGAAGGTAGGTATCCTTGTTCTACTTTGCTTATGACATAAACATTACACTTTTTGAGCAATGGGTCATTCTCAGAACTAGAGCACAGACTCTTAGAGTGAGATGTCTCCATTTTTTTCTTTCATGCAAAGTGATTATTCTCAAAACCAGAGCATAGACTCTTAGAGTGAGATGTCACGCTTTTGTACTATAGATATATAGGTTGTAGCATACTCGGGCATAGACTCCTATGAGGTGCTTCTAACCTCCCTTACACACACATGCACGAGTTTGAGTGGAACTAGCGGAATAAGGCTAGACTTTCTCACTCTCCTCCCTTACATGGATCACCTAGTCAGACTATAGGGGCTAGTTTTCCATGTCCTTTTTCCCATGGATCACCTAGACAAGATCTAGGGGTGAGAAGTCCATGTTTTCTCTCTCACTATTCTTCTCATGGATCACCAATATGTGTATTCATGCTTTTGTCCTTTCTTTTCTTCTCTTTGCATTTTGTTTCCATTTACATCCTTCATCTTATATTAGAGAACTCTCAAATCCTCACACTCTTTGTTGTGTTGGAATTGAGACTTAGTCCTCTTTCTTACCAAATGATTCTCCATTAGTTTTTGATCTCATATCAAATCTTCTTGTGAGCATTTGTCATCAATATTCTTTAACAATTCGAAGTGGTAAACATGATACCCTGTTTCAACTCACTAAAATTAGCAAGCCAAAACAAGGGGGGGGCATATAGCTACCCTCAAAATTTTCATCACCTTCCTTAGTAAGCATTAGGTGATTTTGTGATCTAACGTGTGTTTTGTAGGGTGCGGTTCCTAACTATGTACTGCAGATACCGCTGGGGGCTTCGTCCGACAACTTATGGATATATCCTTTTTCAAATAATGTTTACTTTTTTGTACTTTATCTTGCATATGCATGTAGTGTTCATATGACCACTAAAGTGGGGGCTAAATGTAGGGTCGTAAATTGTACGCACTTGCTAGGGTGGTACAATTTCACACCTAGTTTAGCACCCGCCTTGGCGCATTTTGCATTTTGCATTGAATTTCCCCTTTAGCACTTAATTAATTAAATTAATTAGGTCTAAGTTTCTATTTCATCATCTTCCACATCATAAAGTTGAGCCCTTTCGTTAAAGTGTGCCCTTTTCATTTTATTCCTCCAATACATCATTTAATCAAAAACCCTAATTAGGTCCTATTTTGAACTTGGGGGCTTGATTTTGGGGCTCAAAACATTTCAAAATCACTTGTAACTTTGGGATTCGCTCTAAAATCATCATATCCGATAGCCCTGAAAATTTGGTGAAAAGTTGTCAGGACCATGGCGCCTGGAGTGCACATGGTCCCGGACATTTTTCCTGAAATTTTAGGAGCACAATCCAATCATAAAATAAAGCTTAACCCCAAGAAATTGGTGGGAGATTCAATCTCTAGGTCAGCCAAAAGTTGAAATTAAGACCTAGGGTTTCATATATAAGAGCTCTCTTTCTTCATTTGAAAGGATCGGAATTTTTGGTTTCAAGGACCTTCTATGCAGCAAAAGAGAAGATCTTTGAAGACATCAACAACATTCAACATCCATCCATCAAGCACTCATCAATTTCATTCATACATTTAGGGCTTTGAAGGCATTGAAGAGAAATAGGGGATTACCGACTGAAGATTGGCTTGTACCCCTCCCTTGGGGTTGGGTATGATTTCATGTTGTTTTAATGTCTTTGCATAAGCCTCATTATATCATTTGTATTCATGCTTTAGATCACTTTGCATCTTGATTTGGAGCATTTACATTATCATTTACAAGCAATTAGGGTTTACTTTCTAGGTTGCTCTAGTTTGCTTACTTGCATTTTAGGATCTTGCACACACACAAGGTCTGCACACACATTACTTTTACAATACAACTTGGCTATTCATGGAGGTGGAAATCACCGAAGTGGGGGTTTGACTAAGGCAAAACCCTATATAGCCACCTACAACCCTTTTCAGATATAAGTGCAGATTTCTGAATTCGAAGGACGCCGCAAGTTGCAGATCCAGGAAAAGCAGGCTGAGACAACACTCCACACCAAGTTTCAGAGAAAAAGACTAGGACAGGGGTGTGGGGCACCCTGGTCCTGCTAGGACAGGGGTGCTGGGCACCCTGGCCCCTGGGACAGGGGCACTGGGCGCCCTGGTCCCTCTGTCAGACAGCAGTTTTTAGCATTTTTGATAGCTTTCCAGGTTGCAAAACAACAATTTCTAGAGCAGTTTCAGGGGCAGAATCAGGACAGTGGCACCGGTGCCCCCATCCTGAACATTTTCACTCAGATTTTAGCTCTGGGTACGCATCTACATTCTTGTCTTGTCCTTGTGTTTACAACTTTTCATTGTTTAATCTCAATTCTGCAATCTTGTTATTAGTTCATACTTACATTTTGGGATTAGGACTTGAACTTGCATCATTTTATCTTTCAATTACAACAAAGGAATAGAAATCCTAATAGGTAGCTCATGGCTCTCTCTTCCACAAAAAGAAGTAGCCAATTGTGTGATACCTCTAGGCTCTTTCGTATTCCACAAGTGTGTGGTTGAAAGTGAGATTAGGGCATGTCTGCTTAGTGTCACTTTTTCTCCTACACACAACTGTGCACCTACAACATACACACATAAAATAAGGGAATAAGGGTTGTGGATAGGGGTTTGACTAAACCCCAATTGAGGAATCAACCATGAAAGAAAGTAATTGTAAATGCTTAAATGTAAATGATAGAAATGTATACCTTGTAGATCTGACATTTGTTGATGATGATTGCTTTGCTTCTTGAATGTAATCACAAATGTTGCATGAAATGGCATGTAACATGACAAATTCCTAACACACACACACATGCTTGTAAATGAATGTTGTAATGTTGCTCCAATGGATGAATGAAGAAGACACATGAAGAAGAAGACTTGGTAGATGCTTGAAGACTTGAATGCTTGATGAAGACCTTTCGCTTGAATTTTGCCTATCATGTATTTTGTGTATATCGTATCTATGCAAATTAGAGGACCAACTCCACTTTTATACATGCCTCAGAAGATTAATTCATCTCACTAAAGGATGACATCGAGGGGAATTGGAAAATCTCAAAATATAGATAGGACTAGAGGGACCTATCTTGTGGCCACCCTAAGAGGAGGGACAAGGATTCCACACTCATGTCCTAGGGGGATAAGGGCACCACACCCCTATCCTAGAGGGATAGGGATTCCATGCCCTTTTCCTATCCTATCTTGGCATCCGGACAAGGTCTAAAGGTAGAAACAAAGCTTAAACAAGGAGGGGTTCAAGGTGGCAATGCAGAGAGAAGTACCAATTGGGAAGGAAGATGCTATCGCCAAGGTGACGACCTCAAATGTGGTTAAAATTGCTAGGGTCACAATTTTATAACACTACATTTAGCCCCCACTTTAGTGGGAGTATCGCTTATGCCAATATGACTGGTAAAGTAGAAGAAAGAGGGAGATGAAGATGAGAGATATAGAGCAATACCACAAGGAGTATAAGACATCACTAATCATGAGGAACAAAGCCCCCAACCTTAGGATCTTAACTCACTCAAAAATATGCAAGAGCACACAAAACAAAAAGGAACAAGACACACAAAACAAAACAAGATACAAGATGACAAACCAACTAGCTAAGGAGACCTCAATACTCAGATGTCTCAACAACTAATTAGGACACAAAGACCAATGCCATCACATAAACATGAGTGATCACATAAAAGAGAAAATTTGACACCATTCATGAACCATAAATAGTAAAACTATGGGTTCATGAGAGGAAGGAGAGAGTGGACATGAATACACACTTTTCTGATCCATGAGAAGAAAGGCAAACAAGAGAGAAACCATGGACATCTCACCCCTAAAACTAGGTGATCCATGCAGAGAAGGACATGGAAATCTAGCCCCTAGAGTTTGTCTAGGTGATCCATGTAAGGGAGGAGAGTGATAACACCATTAGTTCCACCCAACCTCATGCACATGTGTGCAAGTGAGGTTTGAACCACCTCATAGGAGTCTATGCCCAAGTACGCTACAACCTATATATAATGTATAGTACAAGTGTCAAGATAGGCGTGATGTCTCGCTCTAAGAGTCTGTGATCTGGTTCTGAGAAAAATCACCCCACATAAGAGAAAAGTGGTGTCATCTTGCTCTAAGAGTCTATGCTCTAGTTCCAAGAATGACCAACTATACAAGGAAAAAGTGATGACATCTTTCTCTATGTGCTCTAGTTCCAAGAATGACCCATTGTACAAGGAAAAAGTGATGATATCTCACTCTAATAGTTTGTGCTCTAGTTTTGAGAATGACCTACTGTATAAGAGAAAAGTGGCAACATCTCACTCTAAGAGGTTTTGCTCTAGTTCCGAGAGTGACCCACTATATAAGGGATACAATGAGTGAGAGAAATATAATACAAAAGGAGCAGTATGGGTGCCCCTCCCTTAAGATTTCAACATAGTTTAATGTTGATATCTTAAGGAAAGTAAAACAAGGATACCTACCTTCAACACAAAGAAGATATCCATTATGAAACAATGTCATAGATCTATGCAAGAGAGAGGGAATACTCTTCAAGAAAGGATAAGATAGTTGAAAAGAGATATCTTGTTGTAAGTGAAAAGGAGATCCTTGGAGGAGAAGATATCTTTGTTCAAAAGACATATACCCCCAAGAGGAGTTGTCTCAGACAAATATAACATCTTCTAGAATGAAGCACGAAAGAGAACACTAATTCAATCCTTCCTCCTATCACCAGGTGAAAGGGATTCTTGATGAAGGATTACTTACTTTTAACCCAATGGAGATGGGTGAATTTATTATAGATGTACATTACCAAGTGTGAAAGAGATTGTAGTCAAGGAATTACACCTCTTGTATAAGAGAGAACCCTTGAGTGAACGACAATAATTCCACAAAAGGAATGACATCAAGTAATAAAACTCACACCTACCACAACATAGGAAAGAGTGGATCCTTGGAGAAAGAGAGAGGGAGAGAGATCATTGCCCCCCAAGTGTAGGACAATGAGAAGAATTACACAACTTGTAGAGAGAGATTACTCATAAGAGATGTACTGTTTCAAGCAAGGAATATACATGCACTCGCATGAAGGATGACTCCATTAAAGAAAGGACATCAACTAATGAATAACACAATAGAAGAGGTAATTTTCAAAGAGAGAGAAAGAAGAAGAAGGTTCACAAAATTTCTCTAATGAGAGATCATTCATAATAGACATCCTGTTTCAAGAAAGGAGAAGATCCCACTCATAGAATAGACATGCACTCGCATGAAGGAAAACTCCATGAAAGAAAGGACATTAGGTTATGAATAATATAATCCATAAAGAAAATAGTGAAACCTTAGAAAGAGGAAAGGGAATATTCTTGCCTCCAAAGCATAGAGGCAAGAAAAAATAGACTATTATGTTACTCGCTAAGTATGATTGCACCTGAAATTGTACCACCATGAATGACAAGGAACCCCCAATAGGTAGGCTAACTATGTCACATAGTGAGGAGAAACATAATAAGAACTTGAATGCTATTTTAAATGATCATGATGAATATGCCATTCATTGTCAGATGTTATTTTTAACATGCCCGAATCAATGTGATGTTGTATTTGTGTTTTCAAAGCTTGACACCCATGAGTAGAATGGCCATGGGTTTTGTGATATTTACAAAAAGAAGAAGTTTGAGAATTTTGTTTATGTTTCCTTCTTTGTTTAGGAAAAAGAGGAGATATTAAATTGGAATTTAAAAGATTGGTCAACACATTTTCTTGTTGTAACTCAAAGTCAAAATGAGAAGGTGTGGATTTACAAGACAATGGAGAAGAAGATGTGGACAAAGGAAAGTGTGATTTCTCATGACTTTTTCACTCACATTAAAACATTTGTCCATTGCATGTATGTTCAAAATAGGGTTCACTCTTAGGGGGAATTGGATTCAAGTTTAAAGATGGCCAATCAAATTTAAGAGAAAAATCAGGCATCTTAGACTTTCTAGAAAAGGTAGGAGTAAAATCTAAGCACCCCCAATCATCCTCTAAGAGTTATTATTTAGGAACTTCTTTGGTAGGAGATGGTGTATTTGAGTTAGTTGAAGAGAGGATTGTAGGAACTAAGAAAGCATATGACTCTTCAATTATGTTCTCATCAACTACCTCATTAGCATATGTGTAAGGCACAACATGATAATTAGGAAGAATTTTTGGTTTCCTAGGAATAGGAATGGAATTGGTTTGATTTTTGTTGGGTTCTTGATATTTGGGAGAGAGAGAGTTATGATGAGAAATAATATCATGCTCTTGCTCAAAGGTACCTTTATGTTCAAGACACTCATTAAGAAAAGGACTATCATATGTAATTAATGCTTCATCTTTAGAGGGAAGATCAAGAAAAGAAGGTATGGTATCACTAGGATAACTGGCCATAATATCATCCTCTTGCACCAAATAATACTTATGAGGGAGGTACTTTTAGGAGAAGGAGGAACACAATTCTCCAAAGATTCATCTTTAGGAAGGAGATCTTTGAAAGAAGTATCCCTATTCCCTTTTTGCACCAATGTGCCCTCGTTAATGAGATCAATTTTGGGAGAGGGTAAATCATAGCTATGAATGAAAGAGAGAACTAAATTATCATCATATGCATGAAAGGGAACATCACGAACATCTTTAATGTAACTTGAAATTAAATTAGCAAAATAAGATAGAAACTTCATATGCACTTATGATCAAACAAGAAACTCATATGTCATTTAACCATAATAATGATGAATACTAAGAGGGGGGGCGAATTAGTATACCAAAAAATACTGTAAACAAAATTCTAAACATTTTATCAGATAACCGATATAGAAGATTCACTAATAAATTGGTTAAGATAAATGCAAACCAAATAGCAAACAAAGCATTCACCCACAAAAGTACAATCACCATAACACAAGATATTTGACATGGAAACCTAAATGGGAAAAACCATGGTGATCAGAAACTCACAAGTAACTATCTGCAGAATAGAAACCAGACCGATTAAGGTCAGACTGGTTAAGGTCATACAATGTTCTTCACCAGAACTGATCCTGTTAGGAATCTAGATCTCAGTTAGGAGATAAGTCCTGTTAAAGACTACCTTGTTAAAGGATTTCATATCCATAGTTGTGAACCACCTTGTTAGAGGATTTACAAAGGCTTTGCTGGGCCTACCCACCTAAGGGTTTCAGACTTGTTGAAGATATTAGTAATCAAAAAGTGAGTGATCTAGACAATAACACAGTATGCTTAATTAGATCCTTGATAGTTCATTGTTAAAGCATTTCAGCATTACTTCAGTCTTTAATATCTCCACACTCTATCTCTTCACACAGACCTAATATTCTCTTCAATGATCCCACATAACATTTTCTGTCACACTTATCTCATACATGCATACCCTAGACATGATGTCCTTATAAAGGAATCTGATTTCATGTTGGTCCAATAGGATTAGACTACAAGTTCCTAGGTTCAGTGTATCGGGACACATTTGGTAACATGACACAAAATCACCACCGAAGTGTCAGTGGATGATAACTCATCACACATTACAAAAATACCGATTAATACAATTTACCGATTACCGGTTGTCAAAAATGAAGACTGGTAGATCAAAGTGTTCTGATCAAAAGTTAACTACCGCTTAGTTCCTTTGTACCACTTGTGATTCTCAAACTACTTGGGGTCTCCATACCACTTGATCTCTTAAGTCAATCTGTGACCGATAAACATCTTCTGCAAAATATCGATAGTCTAAAGACTATACATTCAATAATACACAATACCAGTTGGAGCAATTACCGATTTGAGCATAACTCATACATCAAGAAAGTGTGTGTCCATGAATGACAATCAAAACATCATCAAAATGCCAACAATCTCCCCCTTTGGCATTGATGGCAATAGTTAGGAAAATTTTGACATCTAAGTGTTTTTACAACAAAAAATTCCATAATCAAAATTACTCCTCCTAAGCATATACACTATCCCTTTTGCAGAAATTACAATGTACACTACTTCCCAAAATGGTAACATGAAAGTACATGAAATGGTAACATTCACCAATTTTTTACTGTCACTACTCCCCCTTTTTTAACAATGACAAAGTAATGCAAAATAACCCCTATTTCCTTATATATAAAAATAGAGTAAATGTTCATGATAATAAAGAATGAAACTTATCAAAAATAGATTTAAAGTCTTACATAAAAGTTTTCATGGCCAATGTCCATGACTCAAGTAATGAGGTAGCAACCTCACTTTTAGTCTTCATTTGGAATACTAGTTCTTCCATTGCATCAATGTTACTCATCTCTTGAGTTACCGTGATAGCTTCTAGATTGAGAAAACATTTCTGAAGAATTTGTAGTCTTGGAATAAGAGAAGTTGAAGCTCTTGCAAATCTTTAGACTGGTTGCTGATCTCTAAGTCCATCTTGACAGTCTAAAGTTGATAATGATGAATTGTTTGCCCATATGTAGTGAATGAATCATATGGCATCTTGAAATTGCTGATATAAGCCTGTAACTCTGATAGGAGTTGAAATTTTTGTTTAAGAACATCGTCACAAAATAGATGGGGTTGGCATATTTTACTCAACAATAATTTACCTTCACCCATTGCAACACTGATATCATTCTGCTATTTCAGTAATTATGACCGCAGTTCATTCATTTGCTTGACTAAGGCAATGTTGAGCGCCTTTTCATGATTTTTCTTTGTAGTCACTTCAGCAACATATTCCAAGCATTGTACCCAGTCCTCCACTATGGTACATAGAAGTTTAAACTTAGACAAAGAGGAATCGGTACTGGGGAGGTTGGTACCAGGAATCAGACTGGTAAGTGTGTCAACCATAGTTTGTTTGACATCATGTTCTTTCTTCCTCGCAATGCTTCTAGTCTCTCCTGTGCAAGTTTGATGCTTTAAAGTAGCTCAAACTCATCTGCTGATTGAAGATCAATAGGATTGGTGGTATCAACCTGTTTGGTGTGATCATCGGTTGCCTTAGGAGTCTCCACTTGTTTGTTCTTCTCTTCTTCCTTCTCCTCTTCTGCTTTTTTCTTATCCTCTTCTTTCTTCTTTTCCTCCTCTTCTTGTTTCTTCTTCAGTTCTTCCTTCTTCTTTTCCTCTTCCTTCTTTTTCTTCTCCTCCTCCTTCTTCCTTTCTTCTTCCTTCCTATTCTCCTCTTCTTTTCTCTTCTCCTCTTCTTTCCTCTTCTCCTCTTCTTTCCTATTCTCCTCTTCTTTTCTCTTCTCATCTTCTTTCCTCTTCTCGTCTTCTTTCCTTTTCTCGTCTTCTTTCCTCTTCTCTTCCTCTTTCTTCTTCTCTTCCTCTTTCTTCTTCTCTTCCTCTTTCTTTTTCTCTTCCTCTTTTCTCTTGTTTTCTTCCTACCTTGCTTTTTCTTCTTGCTCTTTGTCCTATTTCTCTTTTTTAGCTTTTTCCTTGTCTCGTTTCTCTTTCTCTGTGTCTAGAGTGACATCCTCAATATCTAAAGCATCAAAATCAATAGTGTCAATTTTCTCTGTCACTCTTTCATCTTCATTGTCAAATGCTTCATCTAGTTTGCCTGATGATAGGTCAAGTTCTTGTTCAACCTTCTTATTAGCTTTAGATACTTGGTGTATTCTGATAGTAGCTTTCACATGTATGTGAGTATCCTTTTCCACTTCAAAAGCTTTACCTTCTAGTAGCCTGAGTCTTCTCCTTCTCATGAAGAAAATGCCTATGTTCTTATCCATTATCTCAAATAATTATGAATTAGAAGCATCAGGAAAATATTGTGCAAAATTTTTCTCCTTGATCTCATATTCTCTTTCAATGGCAATGTGCCATTTATTATCTAAATAATTATACAAAGAATCTGTTGTGACCAATCTAATCTCTGATGGCGATCGATCATTAACACATAAATATTTGATGACTTCATGTTCTACTTCTTCTTTTTCATTATCATTAAAATCATCAAAATACTCCTTTAAATCATCAAGCACTTTTCTCCTAATGTTCTTATTTGTCCTCTCACAATGTGTCATTGGTTTATAAGAGGAAATATCTATATTTACCAGTGCTGAAGTTGCAGGAACATTACCAGTACATTTTGTCTTTTTTCTTGATTGCCTTGTCTTTTTTGGTTGAATTTCCGATTCAGTTTCCTCTGATTCCGATGAGCTGGTTTTGGTTTTTCACTTCCTCTCAAAGACTTTGGCTAGAACAACCTCAGGTTTCTTCTTAGCCGATGACTGCTTGGTCACTTTCAGACTAGCAGAGGTAACCGATGCAGACACCGATGGCACTGCTTTGCCCTTTTTTTGTTTTGGGTTTTCAAACCATGTGACGCTCTCCAAGTAGGTACTGGTCCTCTTTTTCTTAGCATCCAATGGTGAGGCAAGTAGGGTAGAGGCATACCCAATCAATAGGTCATTCACCACTTCATAACCCATAGTTTCAACTACTTCATTTCTTGGTTCCACTACTTCCATTATGCATTTATCTACCTTTATTGTGAAGCAGATGTCATCTTTATATTCCTTCACAATATCATCAGATATCCTCATTCTATGGTTCATTTTTTGCTTTAATTTATTAAAATACTTGTTCAAAACCTTAGGATATCTAATTCCTACTACTTGTAGACTTTCCTTGACTTGCCTAGAAATTGGTAAATCAGAAAACCATTGCACATCACCTACTCTAGGGAAATAATCTTGAAAGTAGAAGAATAAACCAACCAAAAGTTGTCCAAACTTGAACCTTAGAGAATTGTCCTGTTTGATGGAATTTAGGTTCAGTAGCAATTGCTTCTGTAGATAGGTACATAGGTCAAATGTAGTGTCTTTCTTAATCATTTTGTAAGAGGCATTTACTACAGCAGTAGGGACAAAATTCATTCTACTGGCATAAAATATCTGGTAACCAATCACCATGCAAGCATATTTCACCAAATCATCTTTGATGGTGTTGATAGTCATCGCCTGTTGTCACTCACAAAACTGGTGAGCCTTGTCATTTCCATTTTGGAGACCTTCCTTAGAGCTAGTACCTCTCCAATATTGTAGAAACCAGTGACATCATGAATTGCTTTCGATGTGATGTCATGAGTCCACTCAAGATACATCTTATCACCATGCACTCGATTGAGGATGATGCATATATTTTCTTCTGTGAACTCTTCCACAAAGTACACTGCATTGTGTAGTTTAATCTTCTCAAGGACACTATATTTAGGTTTGATCTTCTTATCATCCCCACAGAATAGACTTAGCTAGGAATGAATCACTAGGGATCCTAGGTCTTCTAATTTACAATCAATATACCCTGAAATATCTCCCTCAACAATAACTCCAATGGGTATTTGTAATAGGACATTGTATTCCATTTTCTTTTGAAGAAATTCAACTAAATCTATAGGTGCACTAGAACTAGAGTGTGATGCAAAAGCCATGATAAGAAAGAAATTTGAGAAATACCTTCATAATCTAAAATTTAGGGTTTGGCAATGTCTCCCATAATACACCACTTCAGTTGCAAGATTACCACTTAGTGTTCTTCACTGATAGATTGAAAAAGATCTCTGGATTCCTCTACAAGATTTTTGAATTCACTTTGAATCGCTAGACGAATCACTCTTTGTCACTCTGCTCTTGAAAATTCTTCTCTTGAAAACTGATAAGTGATAATGACGATGAAAATCCCTTTTAAACAAACTTTCACCTACTATAATAAATGCATCACCGTTAGGGCACAAACCCTAATTTTTCCTTTTACCACTTCAAATCTTCTGCTGATTGACAGGTAACATATACCGGTTAAGGTCTTTACTGATATAAATCGGGGGTTCAAAATATTTCATTGATATGTTCCCCCTAATATTTTCTGAAGCTTAGTTTGCCGGCTTAGAGACTTCCACACTAGGTGTAGAAACTGGTTCATCATGTGACACTTCTTCTAGTTTCTTTTTCCAAGTTTTATTCATTTCTATTTGAATGGTTTCAACATCAATCTTCCCTTCTGGAGTGATCGGTATATCATGCGATAGGTTCTTTCTCAGTCTACAAGTTCTGGTAGTGTGACCCGGTTTGTTGCAATGATAGCATACCATTCCAGGTGTTCTCCATGGTCCATTATTCACATTTCCATTCTTCCTTTTGCATGTTGTAGCAGTGTGACCACTACCATGACAGATCAAACAAGTTGCTCTCCAACTAGTTGCTGCTTGATAACCACCTGACCGATGGTCATAGGTATTATACCGATTGGGATTCCGGTTCACAGAAGGTTCTGGGATAACTCCTTGAGTCCTTGGAGGATATCTCTCAGTGTTGTGCAAAACTGACCTACATTCAAATGCTCTATGCCCAAACTTGTTGCATGCATAACAATTTCCATTGAATCTATTGGATCTAGGCTTATTATTTAGAAAATAAGGAAAATTATTATAGGCCTTGCTTCTACACACATTGGCAGTATGTCCTTCTTTGAGAGAATTAAAGTAAACTGGTTTAAAATTTTTCTTACATTTATCCTTGGATGTCAGTTGCTTCTTTGATCCTTTAGCTTTTGTTCCAGAGGTCTCACCTTCCTCATACCCAAAGAAACCAAATCCAATGGCATTCTTTACTAGTTTTGCTGATTCTAGCTTTTGCTCTATCTTAGCAGTACTCTGATTGAATTTGGCAAGTATCTCCTTTGACTCAGTAAGTTCCTTGGAAATAGCAGCATTGGATTCCATCAAGGTTGCATTCTCAGAAATAGCCATGTTTAGTTCACCTTATATTTCTTCTTTTTCCACTTTACTCTCTTGGAGATGAGTGGTAAGGGTACTGATTTCTTGCTTCATCTTGGAGATCTCATGATCTTTGTCTTTTACCAGATCTTCATCTTTCCTTCTATTCTCAAGCTCTTGACACATTCTAATAGTCAGTCCTTCCAACTCTCTTCTCAGGTTAGCTTTAGATTCATTCAGTTTTTCAACTTCTTCAACTAGGGCATCCATGTCTACTTCATCAAAAGAGCTATTTTCAGTAAGTTCCATCAGTTTTTCAGCATGCTCTCTTCTTTTGGCCAAAGAGGCTTTATACTTGACTTTGAGTTCATCATAGGCTCTCTCAGTCTGAGTGAGACAATGAGTAAGTTCCCTCACACTGTATTCCCCCATATCTCCTTCCAAGTGGTTAGACTTATAGAAAGGTTGGCTCTGATACCAATTGATGAATACTAAGAGGGGGGGTGAATTAGTATACCAAAAAATACTATAAACAAACTTCCAAATAGTTTAGCAGATAACTAGTACAGAAGATTCACTAATAAACCTGTTAAGATAAATGCAAACTAAATAGAAAACAAAGCATTCAACCACAAAAGAAAAATCACCATAACACAGGATATTTGATGTGGAAACCCAAATGGGAAAAACCACGGTGAGCAGAAACTCACAAGTAACTATCTACAGAATAGAAACCAGACTGGTTAAGGTCAGACCGATTAAGGTCATACAATGTTCTTCACGAGAACAAATCCTATTAGGAATCTAGATCTCTGTTAGGAGATAAGTCCTGTTAAAGGATTTCATATCCATAGTTGTGAACCACCTTGTTAGAGGATTTACAAAGGCTTTGCTATGCCTACCCAGTTAAGGGTTTCAGACTTGTCGAAGATATTAGTAATCAATAAGTGAGTGATCTAGACAATAGAATAGTATGCTTAATTAGATCTTTGATAGCTCATTGTTAATGCATTTCAACATTACTTCAGTCTTCAATATCTCCACACTCTATCTCTTCACATAGACCTAATCTTCTCTTCAATGATCACACATAACCTTTTCTATCACACTTCTCTCATACATGCAAACCCTAGACATGATGTCCTTATAAAGGAATCTGATTTCATGTCGATCCAATAGGATTAGACTACAATTTCCTAGGTTTAGTGCATCGAGACACATTTGGTAACATGAAATAAATTTATCACCAGTGTCGGTGGATGATAACTCATCACACATTATAGATATATAGGTTCGTAACTCATCACAGAGTAATACCAGTTAATACAATATACCGATTACCGATTGTCAAAAATGAAGATTGGTAGATTGAAGTGTTTCGATCAAAAGTTAACTACCGCTTGGTTCCTTCATACCACTTGTGATCCTTGAACCTCTTGGGATCTCCATACTGCTTGAGCTCTTCAGTCAATTTGTGACTGGTAAACATCTTTTGCAAAATACTGATAGTCTAAAGACTATACATTCAATAATACACAATACCAGTTGTAGCAATTACCGGTTGGAGAAATTTCAGGAAAAAAGCGAGGGACCGTGTTGAAAGTGCACACGGTCCTCCCAACTTTTTCAAAAAATTTCAGGGATGAAAATTATGATGATTTTAAAGCTAACCCCAAAACATTGGTTGATTGGTGTGAATGTTGAAATAGGACCCTTTTAGGGTTTCGAGAAAAATGAGGAATTTAATTGCAAATTTGAAAAAGGTCACACCTAATGGATAAGGCCACCTTAGATGATATTTAGAAAACTAAAATTGTGGGAAAATGATTGAGATTTGCACAAATTCCAATTAATTTTTAAAATTAGGGTTTTAGGACCTAACCACTTAATTTTTAAATTTTGAATTTTAGGCAAGAAGACAAGTCTGACAACAATGATAAATGTGAAAATTGAAGTAAGATCCAAGTTTTGCACAAATACAATTTCAAATCTAGATTTTTTGTAAATTGCAAGAAAATCAAATATTCAATTTTGAATTTGTTTTCGACCTTAGGATGTTTAAAAATTGATAAAATCAACCAATTTCCTAGATTTAAGAAGAAAAATACAGACAATTCTGACTCTCAAAATTTCGGGAAAAAAGCTAGGGACTGTGTTGAAAGTGGACACGGTTTGACCAAATTTTTTGAATTTTTTTAGGGATGATAGATATTATGATTTTATTGAAGAATCCAAAAAAATAGCTGATTTGGAGATGTCTAGAACAATCAAATTGGTAGTCAAAGGTAAAAAATAAAAAGATTTTAAAAATTAGGGTTTTTCTAGTTTAACCACTTAATTTTCAAAATGAAAAGATAAATTTGAATTGAAATTTTGAAATAGAAATCAGATCTGAAACAAGCAACCAAAATGCTATACTTCACAAGCTTAATTTCCTCAAAATGAAAAATTAGGGTTTTTAATGGAATTAACCTCTAAATTTTGCAAAACGATCAAACTTGGAAATGAAAATTTGAAATTCAAATTGTAATTATTCAGATCTAACAATGCAAAATTAGAATTAAAGATGTAGGACATTGGATTCACCAAAATGTAAAGTGGAAAATTGAACCCTAGTGATTCCCCACCTAGGAGAGAGAAAGGAAATCACTAGGATGATTTTCACTTGGGAGATACTTTACATTCAAAAGAGGTATTGAATCCACTAGATCTAAATTCAAGGGAAACAATAATGTGAATTCTAAGTGGATTGCAAGTGTTGGAATGTAATTTTCCCTCTTTTGTAAGTAGAAGAGTTGACTTGTTGAGTATGTAGAAAAGAGAGATAAAATGGGTGAAATGAGGAGCTACCAGTTTAGGATCGCGTTGTAACTTCTGATCTAAAATATTTAGACTAATACGGATATGCCTTACAAATTTGGACAAAAAGTCACTAGGACTATGTTGAAAGTGCACACAGTCCTCCGAAAATCCACAAAATGAAAAAGGGTTTTTTCGTCTCTGCAAATGAAGCCCAAACCTGCAATTACAGTTGTGCACCTATAACCTACACACATAAAAGAAGGGAAGAAGGGTTGTGGATAGGGGTTTGCCTCAATCAAACAATCCCAGTTCAGGAATCAACCTTGAAAGAAAGTAATTACAAATGCTTAAATGTAAATTATGGAAATGTATACCTTGTAGATCCGCAATTTGTTGATGATGATTACTTTGCTTCTTGAATGTAATCACAAGTGTTGCATGAAATGGCATGTAAAATGACAAAACCCTAACACACACACATGCTTGCAAGTGAATGTTGTAATGTCGCTCCACTGGATGAATGAAGAAGACACATGAAGAAGAAGACTTGATGGATGCTTGAAGACTTGAATGCTTGATGAAGACCTTTTGCTTGAATTTTGCCTATTGTTGTTTTCATGTATATTGTATCTATGAAAATGAGAGGACCTATTTCCCTTTTATAAATTCCTCAGAAGATTAATTCATCTTAACAAATGCTAACATCGAGGAGATTTGGAATCATGAAATGTAGATAGGACCGAAGGGACCTATCTTGGGGCTACCCTAAGAGGGGGGATAAGGGTGCCACAACCCTATCCTAGTGGGGACAGGGGAACCATGCCCCTATCCTGCCCTATCTTGGGGTCCAGACAAGGTCTAAAGGAAGAAACAAAGCTTAAACATGGAGGGGTTCAAGGTGACAATGCAGAGAGAAGTCTCAGTTGGGAAGGAAGATGTTGTCGCCAAGGTGAGGACCTCAAATATGGTTAAAATTACTAGGGTCACAATTTTATGACACTACACTAGTGATCAACCCTTAGGAGGGGATCATATTGTAGGAGATCATCATCTTCAAGAAGATCCTCATCTTCCCAATCTAGGTCATAGGGAGAAGGGGAGCAAGCTCGGAGAGGAACTATCATAAGGGTTGTATTGGGTGCCTTCCTAGTAGTGAGAGAAAGAGACGAAGTAACATCAACATCTTCATCTACAAGCTTGAAGGAGGTGAGGGTCAACGATTGTGTGAAGATCATAGACAAGGTCAGGATATCCTCCAAGAAGCTAAACATGCATGTCTCCATGGAGGAAGCAGGTGACTCACTTGGAGAAGATGAAACAAGAACAAGACTACCAACCTCTAGAAGAGGGGAAGTGATAAAATCAGGAGAAGGCAGGGCCTTCTTGATTATGTAGACATAAACAGGCAAAGGAAGGGATGGAGAACATACCTATGAAGACTTGCACCATCAAAACTCTAGAATAGGGCCCTGCTCAAATTTGCATTTACACAGGATAGGAGTGTCAGGCCTCCTATCAACCATAGCAGGATGAAGGACCCCAAGAAAACTTAGATGTTGGAGTGGTGATGAAGAAGGTGGGGCAGACACAGTTGCACTGGGAAACACCTATGTATGTGACATGTTAAGGGGTCGGGACAAGGGAGGCATGTCTAGAAAAGAAGTGATAAGAGGTGGCTCCAAAGAAGGAGTGATGAAAACCTACACTCGTTTAGAGGGAGGTTGATCAAAATCCCTTGAAGTAGGAGGGAGAGAGACCAAAGCAGGTGAAGAAATGGGAGAAATTGAGGGAATAGGCTCTAAAATAGCAGCGCTGGGTGTTAGAGCCACACTAGCAGATTGTAAGGCATTGTCATGCTCTCAAGATCGAGCCAATTGAAAGCATTTACACTCACGTGCCTGTTGATTCTAATGGAGGTGAGCACCACCAACTAGAGCTAAAGAGAATTTAGGAGCATCATGCTCCATAGAAGAGGCCTCTAGAATTGTGTCAAGGATGGGATACGGCCCAACTGATGAAACATGAGGTGCATCTTGGAGAGGCACCACATCCATAGCCATGGGTGCCCAACCTCATTTCACTTGAGGAGCAGACAGAGGAATAGAGGATGCCGACATAGGATATGAAGAAAAAATGTAAGAAGAGTAATTCCTTTCCTCATAATGAGAGGGCTGAGGAATATTGGCCATGATTGAGAGCTAAAAGGGAGGGCAGGTCATGGACTTCAACAACATGGGTGCCTTTCCCTTGGTTTCACTAGACACAGTTACAGTAACAATAGATATCGCTGGAGTCTGTGTGGTCCTAGGTGAACGTGAAGGTCTATTTGAGGGAGAAAGCTTAGCCTCAAACCCTAATGATGAGGAGACATGAGGCACTACATACTCCAAGACCATAATCGATGGAGGAGGGGTCGATGCAGGAGCTAGCAATGAAACACTAGGCTACACAAATTTAGGGGCCAACTCCCTTGTTTTATACTGATAATAAACATGTTACATTAAATCACTGCGGGGAAGCATGGGCCCCACTAGAGTAGGCCAAAATTGGTCCAACAAAAAATTCCTATGTGTGATCAGGGGTCAGTATCCAGTGTCTTAGATGACATGCACTATATCCTCAAGGGGAAACTTGAGACATTTGTGTAAAACCGAGGGGACTGCTTCCATAGAAATTAGCCAAGGAATATTGATCTTAACTCAGAAGAGGCTCAATTTAGGAATGATGATGAACATACAGGTCTTAGGCCCTACGAGGACTGTCAAGGTGATCTACCCATGTTGGCATATGCACACTCCAATGAGACATTGTAGGTGATTGAAGGTTTTGTCATTGATGGCAACCTTACAATCCTATGACACCGACAAGGCATTACACCGGCACTAGCAAGATCAGACTATACACTGGCACTCAGACCACTGGCACCGGTAGTGAAAGGAAGCATACCGGCACAGAGTCCGATAGGATTTTTGTTGTAATACATTTTGTTTATTATTGTAAAATCTTTATAAGCCAACTTGGCAACATTGTAAAATGACTCATATATATAAGAGATCATTGTAGGAAATTTGTAAGAGATATGGTAGAATGTAATTAGGTGAAATAAGGCAAACCTATTATGCAAATTATAGGTTAAGGGTTTATGTAAGAAGCAAAGTAGAAACTGGTACTAGATCTAGCATTATAGATGCTATTTCGAAGCAGTACAGGACACTGGATTTATATAATCCATTTTGTAAGTCAGTGAGACTTCCCATTTTGTAATTGAGCAGTGAGCTCTAGGCACTTGGCCTTCCTGCATGTGTAGGCCCCTCTTGTAGTAGTAATATTCTCCTATTGGCTAGTAAGTGAATATTAAGGCTCACAAATCCCACTGAGGTTTCTCCCACACCGGATTTCTTCGTTAAAATATTGTGTTATGGTGTGTTTTTCATGTGGTTGTTTTTGTCTCTGTTTATTACATTACTTCTTGCTTACTGGTATGGGAATCCTAACAATTGATATCAGAGCTTGGTCCTCTATTTTCAGAAGCCTAACAGCTTGAGGAAGATCTTGACACCGATAGAGATGGAAAATCTGATGAAGCAACTAGAAGTAGCTCTCTCAAACTATGATACAAAAAAATTGAAAAACATCAAACTTGAAGATGATCTAAAGGCAGCTCAGGATATCATTAAGGCACTTCAAGAAAATTTTACCATTGCAAGAAATGAGAGAAGAGAAATATGTGAAAAGATGCAAAATGAAAATGATGAAAAAGAATCACTTAATGATTAGATAAGCAAGCTGAAACAAGAGAACATGACAATGAAGAATGAGATGCAAGACATGACCATGAGATTATATAAGGAAATTGAAGATAGGAAGAAGAATGAAGAAGAGTTGACCAGAAGACTACATGATGCAACAAATGAGAACACAAGACTTAGCTATGAAAATGACTTATTGAAGACAGATCTGATGCATACATAGAATTGATAACTCAATGATGAATGAATAGTACCAAACCAGTACTAAGAGGGGGGGGGCGTGAATTAGTACAGACAAAATACAGACCTAAATTGGTTCAGTAGCAATCACTCCAAATGACTAGCAAATAGTGACACTGGTTTGAAACAGAGTGCAACCGGTAAAACTCAGAACAACTAAAATAATCATAAACTGGTTACTCACCGAGTTTTCCACACAACTCAAAACTACACTACCATTTCACCCTTATGCATGAATAGGTAATCTATCATCATATCTTCACAATAGCTAGTTCAACATGTTTTATTGACAGGCATAAAACACAGAACCATCATATGCTTAACAGGCAATAACAAAGCATCACAAGATAAAAGCATCACATATGACACACATATTTTTCACGTGGAAACCCAACTGGGAAAAAACACGGTGGGGATGAATACCCACAAGCTTGTTGTTGAACTCTTTGGAAGTCCACTCCATTAGAAGCCTTGTCCAGTTAAAGACATTACAAAAGGTTCTGCTAGGAACCGATCCTGTTAGAGATCACTTAGTTAAGGGATGGCTACAATACCTGGTTAAGGGTTAAACCCTGTTAAGGGTACCTTGTTAGAGGATTTCAAGAACTCAAAAGATAAAGGATTTCCAAAGCTCTCTATCTTTCTAGATCTCAATAACTTTGAGTTACTCTATTAAGGGATTTACAGCAAGCCGATTAAGGCTAGCCTGTTAGGGGATTTTCCAACTGTTGAGGTGGTTAGAGATCAATAGGTATTATAATGATCTGGCAAAAACACTCAATGCCAATGTAGATCTGCTTAAGCTCATCTTCACCTTCTGCACTTACACTCTACAAGTATCACTTATCTCCTCTGGTCTGGCAGGAATCTCATATCCCTTCTCTTGGATACTCACACACAGATTTTGCCAACAACCTCTGAAATAATTACAACATCGACCTTATAGGACAATGGATAGGTTGGTAGCATAAACCCTAAACCCTAGACCTATTAGGTTAAGGAATTCAAACAGTTCAATCTTGATTGTTGATCATATTGTATTAAATGTAGAAGATCTTGAATAAATCTCAAAAAAATTTCCATCATTCATTATCCACTGATTTCATGGCAGTTGATAATCCATCACGCATTTTCATTGTTTATAAACTTTGCACATTCTCAAGGTAGATAGGGATAGTCTTCTTCATGCAAGATCCTTCATGCGCACAAGGCTGACGTGGCAACATGATCTATTCTTTGTTATATTGCTTACTCATTACACAAAGATCACCGGTTGAGCCATACAGGCTTGAAGCATTTCAACTGGAAACCTTGAAGTTGAGACTACGAACCGGTAGTCATACAATGCTTTATAGGCTTGAAGCATTTCAACTGGAAACCCTGAAGTTGAGACTACCAACCGGTAGTCATACAACACTTCCATGTGTCAGTTCCCATAACCATATGCCAATTCACCTTGAACAAGCACACTGCTTCACTTTGGCACAAATGTCGGTTCACAGTGTTATACCAGTTCTCACATATGTTAGTTCATACCTCTTCAACATATTGACATCAATGACAACATACAATGTCATTATGTCCATATACCAGTTCCCATAATGCCAACAATCTCCCCCTTTGGCATTGATGGCAATATACAAAGATATCTCTTTGCTTCACATCTTCTCAATTTTTGCAGATATCTTCTCTGCTTTACATCTTCTCCCCCTTTGACAACAATGCCAAAGTGGAGGCACAAGCTTCTCGGTTCCATTATGATGCTCCCCCTAAGGAGTAGCATCCTTCAACACATCAATCCTAAAGAAAGATTTGACTATGCAATACATGACTGATGTGGAGAATATACCTTTAGTTCACCTCTTGAAGGGGTAGTACCCCTAATTCACCTCTTAAGTGTGTAAATGTAGTCTTTGGAAGAGGCTTGGTGAATATGTCCACTAACTGCTCCTTACTAGACACATGCTCCAGTGCAATCTCTTTGTTTTGAACCTTTTCCCCTAAGAAATGATACTTAAGCTCAAAGTGCTTGGTTCTAGAATGTAAAACCAGATTCTTTGAAATATTGATAGCACTTGTGTTATCACAAAATATACTTACCGGTTCAGGTACATGGATTTTGAAGCCTTTCAGTACATGCTTCATCCAAATTGTCTGAGTGCAGTTCATGAAGGCTGCAACATACTCCACTTCTGCTATAGACTGAGAGATGCAACTCTTCTTTTTACTCATCCATGAGACCAATCTACCACCAAAGAAGAATGCACCACCGGTTGTGCTCTTCCGATCATCTACATTACCAACCCAATCAACATCTATGAACACTTTCAAGTTGAAGTCCTTGATATATGGATACCACAATCCATAGTCAATAGTCCCCTTTAGATACCTAAGAATCCACTTGACTGCAACCAAGTGGGATTCTCTTGGACCTTTCTAGAACCTTGCAGTAATGCCAACTGCATGTGCAATATCCAGTTTGCTATGCACTACATAATGCAACTTACCAATCATTGATCGGTATTCCTTCTCATCAACTAATGCAGAGTCATCCTCTTTGGATAGTTTACAACTGGTCACCATTGGTGTACCAACCGGTTTGCTATCTTCCATGCCAAAGGTCTTCAACACCTCTTTGACATATTTGGACTGAGTGATAAAGATTCCATCCTTCATCTATTGAATCTATAGTCCAATGAAGATCTTAATCTCCCCTATGAGTGACATCTCAAACTCTTCCTTCATCTCATCAGCAAACTTATGACTCATCTTGTCATCAACAAATACCTCACAGACCAGGATCTAATCTCCTTCAGACTTCAAGTAGATATTCCTATCTTCACTTGTTCTCTCAAATCCAATCTTCACAAGATGGGAATGTAGGTGCTCATACCATGCCCTAGGTGCTTGCTTTAGACCATATAAGGCTTTATGTAGCCTACATACCATGTCACTATCTTTAGATAGGGAAAAACCATCTGGTTGCTCAATATACACCTCCTCTTCAAGTACACCATTTAGGAATTCAGATTTTACATCCATTTGATATACTTTGAAGCCTTTAAAAGCTACATATGCAAGAAGCATATGAACTCCTTCCAATCTGGCTATAGGAGGAAAGGTTTCTCCATAGTCTTCTCCTTCTTCTTGAGCATACCCTTTTCACACCAATCTAGCTTTGTTCCTAATCACTGTGCAATCCTCATTCAACTTGTTTCTGAACACCCATTTGGTGCCAATGACATTTTTATGCTGTGGTCTGGGTACCAAGGATCATGTACCATTTTTCTCTATCTGGTCAAGTTCTTCTTCCATTGCCTTGATCCACTCTTCATCTTTATGAGCCTCTTTGAATGATTTAGGCTCAAATTCGGAGATCATACATGAGGTTTCTCTTATCTATCTTCTTGTAAGGATTCCTACATCCTTATCTCCTATGATCTGCTTAGGATCATGATTCAACTTGACATACTGAGGAATCATCTTGATTGGTTCTTCTTGTTTTTCCTCTTCATCCTCATCTTCATTAGTATCAGCATTCACCGGTTTAGGAACACTATTACTGGTACTTGGTTGACTGACAACCGATTCCTAGAAGGTTGCAACCGGTTTATTTACAGCTTGCTCACTACCAGTTTCCTCAGTTTTCTCAAAGGATTCATCAACTCTTACATTGATACTTTCCATTATTCTCCAAGTCCTATTGTTGTAACACTTGAGAGTTTTACTCTTGGTGTAATATCCTAGGAATATTCCCTCATCGCATTTAGCTTGCCCTGATGTTCACTCCTCTTGATGTAACATTTGCTACCAAATACCCTAAAGTAGCTAACCATAGGTGTCTTACCGATCCAATACTCATAAGGAGTTTTGTCCTTACCTTTCTTGATGAGTACCCAGTTCATTGTGTAGACTGCAGTGCTCACCGCTTCTATCCAAAAGGTGTGAGCTACCTTTCCTTGAATCAACATGGTTCTAGCTGCTTCAACCACAATCTGGTTATTCCTCTTTGCTAGGCCATTCTGTTGTGGAGTCCAGGGGGCTGACAGTTGTCTCTTGATGCCAAATTCTTCACAATACTTGTTGAATTCACCAGAAGTGAATTCCCCTCCTTGATTAGTTCTCAGACACTTGATCCTTTTACTGCTTTCCTTCTCCACTAATGCTCTAAAAGATTTAAACTTTACAAAGGCTTCATATTTGTCTTTGAAGAATGTGACCCACATCATTCTTGAGCAGTCATCAGTGAGAATCATGAAGTACCTATCGCCCTGCACACTCCTAGTTTTCATAGGAGCACACAAATCAGTATGCACAAGATCAAGCAAGTTGTCAGCAGGGAAATATTTACCTTTAAAGGTTGAGGAAGACATTTTCCCCAATTTACATTCTCTACACAAGGTATTATCTGATTTGCTTAGCACCATAAATCCTCTAACTACCTTGATCTTACTGGCCTTTACAATGTTATCAAAGTTTACATGGCAGAGTCTCCTATGCCATATCCAGCTATCATCAAATTTGGCCATAAGACATGTGCTTATATTTGCATTCAGCTGAAATAGATTACCTTTGGTTTGCATGTCGGTGGCCACCAATTCACCATCTTTTCCCTTGATTCTGCAAACTCCATTCTTGAATTCCAGAGTGAGGCCACTGTCATTCAGCTGGGAAATGCTCAGAAGGTTGTGTCTGAGACCATCAACCTAGTACACATTGTCAGTAGTACTCTTTCCATTCAAAGAGATGGACCCTCTTCCTTTGACCATGCATGGTGCATCATTGCCAAAGTGAACCACACCATCATACTCCTCCAAGGATAAAAACTTGCTCTGGTCACCAGTCATATGGTGAGAACAAACACTGTCAATGATCCACTCATTAGAATTATCAAACCAAGAGACAAGAGCCTTCTTGTCTGACACATCTTCTTTGACAGCAACAAACACAATATCTTCATTTTCTTCATCCTCTGATTCTTCATCTGTGACACCTTCATCAACTACCACAAAACAGTTTCTCCAGTTTCCTCCTTTGAATTTCCTATACCTTTCCGATTTGTCATTGATATCACCATTAGGATAGTTTATAGCAATATGTCCTATCCAATTACAAGAAAAGCATTTCAAAGGTAGCTTACCTTTGTATTTACCAGTTCCTTTAGGAAGCTCCCTAGCAAGTAGAGCTTCAAATTCCATCAGAAACTCCTCATCATCCATTACTCTGCTTTGTCTTGGTTCACCACTAGTGCTTGCTTCTTTTCCTTTCTTGGATGGTACAATAGAAGCTCTGAAAGTTGATTCAGTCTTTTGAACACTACCATCAAAACTATTTAGATCATAGGCTATCAACTTTGCTATGATGGAGTCCAAGGATACCTTAGTCTTGTCTATTGATCTCAGCTCCTGAATATCAGCAACCCATATTGCATAGACCAGCAATAGGGATCTCAAGACTTTGCTTACCATAGTGGAGTCTTCTATTTTACTACCTGCACTCTTAATTTCTCCAACAACTATTTTGATTCTTATTCCATACTGCTGAATGGTCTCACCTTCAACCATTTGCATATCTTCAAACTTCCCTCTCAGGCTTTCTTCCTTAGCCTGTTTTACATGTTCATCACCATCATAGATATTTTCAAGAGAATCCCATACCTCTTTGGGATTTACCTTGTCCTGAACATCAATAAACTGAATGTTAGATAGACTACTAATGAGAGCTTCCATGACTTGCCCATTTTCTTGTATCTCTCTCTTTTGGTCATTGGTGAGAGTACCGGTAGGAACAACATAGACATTCTCAACATAACTCTAGTGTTGAGGACCCATGCTTCTAATGAATATCTTCATCCTATCTTTCCATATACCAAAATTTTCCCTCTTAAACTTTGGACCTTCCCTCTTCATCATTTGTCTGGGATCTTTACCTCAAGAGGTTAAGCTTATAACACAAAGGACCTGGAGGAAGATTTGATACCAATTGATAACTCAATGATGAACAAATAGTACCAAACCGGTACTGAGAGGGGGGGGGTGAATTAGTACATACAAAATATAGACCTAAACCAGTTCAACAACAATCACTCCAAATGACTGGCAAACAGTGACACCGGTTTGAAACATAGTGCAACTGGTAAAACTTAGAACAACTAAAACAATCATAAACCGGTTACTCACTAAGTTTTCCACACAACTCAAAACTACACTACCATTTCACCCTTATGCATGAACAAGTAATCTATCATCATATCTTCACAATAGCTAGTTCAACAAGTTTTATTGACAGGCATAAAACATAGAACCATCACATGCTTAACAGGCAATAACAAATCAATGTAGAACACCTATCTAATGAATGTGAGATGTTATGTTTGTGGAAGATTTGGACACCTATCTAATCAATGTAGAACACAAACTAGCATAGGTTATGGGAAAGCTATTAGAAAAATAATGTGACTTGCTATGCATGTAACAAGATTGGACATATTGCAAAATTCTACAGAAGTAAAAGATCATCGGCAGACAACAAAAGTTCTAGTTTGAAAGGAAAAGAAAAAGTTGAAGAGGTTAAGCAAGAATTCTCAAAACAATGGATTAGAAATTCAGACCTAAGTAATGTTGGAAATACTCCTCCACTGGTAGAACCAATCAACACTCCACCGATAGAACAGAGTAGTACTCCACCAGCAGGAAGCTCTTCATCAAATTGAAGAAAATTTTCTTGAGGGTTTGGCAATCAAATGAGACATATGCTATTATTCCCTCGGTTAATGGTGAGAAGTTGAAAATTACTTCTATACCGGCAGACAATGTTAAGTAATTACTTAACTGGCATGCATTAAATGTGGTAGATGGCAAATAAACATTATAAATTTGTGATTTTGGCTCCATTTCACTTCACAAAGAATTCAAAAGTTCGAAGAGTGCAAAATTTCCAAAGCTAAGGCATTTTGAGCAAAGAGGCAAGAGCACTTTAGCAATCAATCCATCCTAAGGTAGAAAAAGGTATTTATAATCATGGCATCCTCCTCTGCACCTGAATTTATAGCAAACCCTACTGTAGTCGAGGTAATAAAATGCCCTAGGCCTGTATTTCAGCTAGTTCCTGAGATAGCTAAGAATGATGACAATGTAGGTGCATTTTCACAAATTCCAAAAGGAGTTGTTTTTGCAGAAGATCCCAAAATGTACATCCATTGCAATATAGAGGAATTAGGAGATGAAGAAATCAAAAACATGTACAAAACTATTATATGTGATAACTCCAAAATGTAAAACCTGAACATAAAATTGTTGAAACCCTAGGATTCACTGAGATCCTTATCATTCTGGACTTTCCTAAGGAAGTGATTAGGATAGTTTTGAGCAGGGTACATGGTTCATTCTTTTGGCTTGATTCAATTCACAAAATTACCAAGGAAGTTGTGAAAGATGTAACAGGGTTACCCTCCATCGGTAATAGACCAGACAAGACAAAGAAGGTCTCAAATGACCTAGTAATAAACTTAACCAGTGAAACATCCGACAAAAGGTCCTTGAGAGTTAATGATGTAACTAACATAAATGTGAGATTCATCAGCATGATTCTAGGTTACAAAGCAACTCATGCAAATAGACTTAACTCAGTTTCCAGTTTATGCATAAAGAGTGCTTATGACATGGTTAAGGACAATATGAAAATTGATGTATGTGAATGGCTAAAAGATGAGTTGATTGATAATTTAGGTAAAATCAAGAAGGATAAGAAAGGGACTTTTAGATTTGGTAATCTACTTGTATGCTTAATGCTACACGTAACCAAAAAGGTGCCTGGTATAGGCAACAAGAACCTTGGATTTGATATACCGGTAGGGAAACAATTATTAGAACTATTCAACAACATGGGTGAAAATAAGGAAAAGAATATCCATGAGTATTTTCAAGCACTAAAGGCCAGAATGAACAAAAGAGTCAGACTGTCATAGAAAATTGTTAACAAATACAAGGATGATATATGCTTTGTGATAAAAAAGGATGAGATCTGGATGGAAGCAATTATCCCAAGAACAATTTGGGTTACTGAGATGGGTTATGAGACCAATGACCACATCATTGAAACTTATGCTAAAACCCTTCTGGAAGCACCCAGGGAACCCAAGGAAGAAGTATTTGGTAGTGCCGAGACCATAGAAATCCAAATTCAATCTAAGAAGAGAGTGAAAAAGTTTGAAGCAACTATGAGAAGAGGCTCAAGACAAGCTAAGGCTATCAAAGAAGATGTACTAAAACAAACCAGTATCACTAAGGATGAGTTAGTAACTGTACAGCCTAAAACTCACCTATCACTGGTAGCAACTTCTTTAGAGAATGACATGCCAGCAACATTCAAAAGAGTTGTAAGGAAAAGGGATCTTTCACCAGCATCCACACCCTTGCCTAGAAGAACTAGACAAAAATAATAGGCAGTGAGGTCTCCGATTAGGAAAACAACATCAAAGAGAAAACTAATACCAAAGAAGAAGAGGACTCAACAAAACATTGCCCCTCTTGACAAATTACTGAATGAAATCACAGAGGCAGGAAAACTCAAGAACATAGAAAAGGTATATGATACACTGTCAGCAGATGAGAAAGAGCAAGTTGAAAACAGTGTCATTTTACACCTGGATATCTATAAGAAGTTCTTAATGGAAGTGGTGGATGAACTACCCGATGAGCTATTCAAGAGATTGAAAGCAAGAAGACAAGTTGTTGTAGAGCTTGATAAGAAAATTAAAGTTGAAAAATTACTTGTTGTTTACCTAGTAAACTCACCAAAGGAGATAGATGACTTAATTGCAGAAGCCAACCGGTCAGTATTCTCTACTGTACACCAGCATATTGCACTAATGGTTGGAAAAGTAAACGAGATAACAGAGGAAATAGAAAATGCATGGGATATATTCCTTGTTGAGAAGGAAAAATAGGAAGAGTACAGAAACCCCAAACCAATAAAAGTATATCAGAAGGACAAGGACAAGGGAAAAGGAAAGGTTGGTGGACCTCCTAGCATCAAAGTAAAAGATAACCTACTCCCACCACCTCTGATTACTCCACCAGTAACAACAACTAAAGATCAACTGGTAGATGAGAGTATGGATATAGAGGATACAAATCCTAATCCTAAGGTACTATATATAGTAGATGTTGATAGTCAAACAATCAACATTATGATCAAGGACACAACCAGTAAGACAGATATGGCTAGTGAGCCACCGACAACTGATAACATTGATAATACTGAAGGAAAAATGGAAGATGATAGCACAAGGCAATAGGAAGAGACTCAGACAGAGACTGAAATAGAGTAATAGACAAAGAGACAAGAAGAGCAACAGGCTCTGAAACAGGAATAGGTTCATGTGGAAATAGTGCCACTGACAATAGGAGAGGAACAAAAACCCTTGCTTAAAGAAATGGAAACACAGATAGATGTACCAGAGGTCACTACAAGCTTGGTTACTTCCTCCACCAGTGGGATTTAGAATGTTGGTTCCTCCTCAATAGGTTACAAATCAACAAATGTAACTAAAGTTCTTTTGAACTCCATCAAAAGAATAACAGATTGTAGTTCGCAGGCTTATAAAGCTATAGATGACACAATCCCAATTTTGAAGATGATAGCTCCGAACTGCAATATAGACACTAAGGATTCTTTAAGACAACTTGACACTTTGTCTAAGTATATCACTGAGAACACAATAACAATTGAGCAAATAAAGGAAGAGGCATTGAAAGATAGGTTGGAAATTGAAAAGAAAAAATTATTTGAGGATCAAATAAAGAAGTGTACTAGGGAATTTGACACACTTCTATCGGAACTATGCAACTCACTGAAGGAATTTAAAACTCTGTATAGAGACATTTCCAAGACAAACTTTCTAATAGTTGACATAGATAAGAAAATGAGCAAGGTACATGATGAAATCAATAAACTTGCTGACAATTTTGTTAACTCACCTGATACATTATCAACTTTTGAACAAAAGATAACAAGTTTTGAGGAAGAATTACTTAAGTTAGGAAGAGAAAATGAGAGAATAGTAAATAAGGCCAAGAATCTGAGACTAAGACTAAGTCCAAGACTGGACTATCTAGCATCTTTGCGGAAGGAAATATGTGAGGCACTAGTACAAGGATAGAGAACACCGACAAAGCATATGCAGTACCTCACCGGTACAGTTCAAACAATAGAGACAAAAATAAAAGATATTAAGAAGTTTATGGAAAGTATAAACTTGCTGGTTGAGACAGAAAACTACAACTCTATTGTCACATTGAAAACCTTTGTCATTGATGCCAAAGGGGGAGTAGTAGTATGAGAAAATAACTAGCAGAAGACTTATCTACTCAGGGGGAGCTCATATATTTTTGGTAACACATTTTTGGAAATAGTTTTTGGATTACAAGTTTTGGATACACTTTGGAAATTTTCTCACGAGTGTTGCCATCAATACCAAAGGGGGAGATTGTTGGCATATGCACACTCCAATGAGACATTGTAGGTGATTGAAGGTTTTGTCATTGATGGCAACCTTACAATCCTATGACACCAGCAAGGCATTACACTAGCACTAGCAAGATCAGACTCTACACCGGCACCGGCAGTGAAAGGAAGCATACCAGCGCAGAGGCCGACAGGATTTTTGTTGTAATACATTTTGTTTATTATTGTAAAATCTTTATAAGCCAACTTGGCAACATTGTAAAATGACTCATATATATAAGAGATCATTGTAGGACATTTGTAAGAGATATGGTAGAATGTAATTAGGTGAAATAAGGCAGACCTATTATGCGAATTATAGGTTAAGGGTTTATGTAAGAAGCAGAAGAGAAACCGGTACTGGATCTAGCATTATAGATGCTATTCTAAAGCAGTAAAAGACACTGGATTTATATAATCCATTTTGTAAGTCAGTGAGACTTCCCATTTTGTAATTGAGTAGTGAGCTCTAGGCACTTGGCCTTCCTGCATGTGTAGGCCCCTCTTGTAGCAATAATATTCTCTTATTGGCCAGTAAGTGAATATTGTGGGTCACAAATCCCACCGAGGATTTTCCCACACCAGGTTTCCTCATTAAAATATTGTGTTATGGTGTGTTTTTCATGTGGTTGCTTTTGTCTCTATTTATTACATTACTTCCTGCTTACCGGTACACTATTTTAATATGTTCTACATGTTTTAAGTTAAGAAATTCAATATACCAGCTAGATACTAATTACCCCCCCCCTCTCAGTATCTGTGGGAATCCTAACAACCCAAGGGGTGGATAGAGAACCCATCATGCATCCTCAAAGTTACGTGACATTCATCATACGTCAGTTTATACCATCTATTCACAAAGAGAGTCTCCTCTGTGATAACATCAACTCTACTAGATGGGTCAACCATCACACCTGTGACAGTTTGACCATCCAGCTTGGTAGGGACATAAAGAGGATTAGTCTCTCTATAATACGAGGGCATCTAGAGGGGTAAATGACAAGGATAGGTTAGATACCTTCCCCTTATGAGCCAGAGGTGAGCTAATGGGGCTGATGGTGACCATGTTCACGTATGGAGTATCCTTTAAAGAAAGATTTGATGTAGAGATAAAGTTTTCCAAATGTAGAGGGAAAGGATCAGTATAAATCTACAAGTCATTGTTGGTTTTATCTATAGATTTATTTGATTTGTGCTTTCATGCATCCACCTTGATTGCACTACTATCAATGTGGTCTTGGACAACATGTTGAAGATGATAACATTGCTCAGTGTCATGACCAAGCACAAGATGATAATGAAAAAACTTTGAACCATCATACCAACGTAGATAAGGATGATTATTAGACAATGGTTTGATTTTCAGAAGGGTAATGAGGTTGTCTTTCAACAACTGTTGCATTATGCTCAAGTAGTAGTCATTCAACTTAGTGAAGGCTCTATTTTGTTATGGGGCTTGCGCAACAACCATCTAAGGAATAGTTGCAACATTAGCGATGACCTTATTCTTTCAGGACCCATCCATGGACGTTCCTACAAAGGACCCACCACGAGGGTTCAAGAAAGTATCTCCAAACTGCAATACAGTGTGCTGGTAATCGGTGCAAGCAAAGCACATGTTAGCAAAGTTTTGATATCGATTAAGAGATAGTTTCTCCCTCAATGTCGACATTAGATTGTCGATAAAAATCCTCTACATATTACTATCTGGTAGGGAAAAGGGGATCTTGGTTGAGATAGCTTGATATCTCGAAATGAAATGTGATCTTTTCATTGGGCTTCTATTTACAATGAACAAGGTCAGCAATAGTGACCCTACTACCAATGTTCACCTGAAACTCTTTAAGGAAAAGGTCCATAAGATGATCAAAGGTATGAATAGAGTGATCAAGTAAGGAGCTATACCATTCTAACACTGTCCCTTTGAGGGAGCATGAGAATAGTTTCATCAAGACAACATCTAGACTATGGTAATCACTACACATAGTCATAAAGGAATCTATATGCACATTTGGGTCCCCATCGCCATTGAGCTTATCGAACTTCAAGGATTCAATGATAGTTGGAAGGGTAGTATTAATGATGGTAATGTCTAGAGGACTCTTCTTGTAGTACGTGGGAAAAGATGACTGACCAGAAGTAGAAGCTACATTAGTGAGATGCAATTGCAATTGATCCATGTTCTACAAAATAGTGTTCAAAATAGGATTAGGAGGTGGAGGAGGTGGAGGTGGAGGTGGGCTGCCACCTCCACTAGATCCTCCAATAGAAACTAAGATACCTGCAGATATAGTACCAATGCTAATTACTTAAATCTGAGTAGTGGCGGAGGTCGAACTACTAGCCATGCTTGTGTAGCCCAAGAGAGTGATTGAAGCACTAACAATAAGTATGGTGGAGTCCACCATGTGCGCACTCAGCCCTGGAATGCTAACACTAACCTAGAAAATAAAAGGATCATATTGATTGGCCATAGGGGGTGCATTTGCCAAGGTCACATGGATTTTAACAATCATGGACAAAGCCCTCAACATCTCCAGGCCTCTCTTGTTAAAGATTAACATGTCTCTCAAGGTACTCATGACATTCCCATCCTGAGGGAGGACATTCTCTTTTTTCAAGAAACCCTTAAAGTCTCTCAAATTCTACTCCAACATATTAATCTTCTCAAAGTCTATAGTGACCACAAAATTATGATCGACAACATGAGGGGAAGACGGGGTAGAACTCCTAGGAGATTTAGGTTGTGAATTAGAAGGAGAAGGCTCCCAATCATAATAGATTTTAGACTGAGAGAGGTCAAGAACTCATTGGGATCAGATGACTACTAAACCTGCATGGTATCAGGTAGAGGAGGACTGTCGTGATCAGGGGGAAAACTCCACCTAGACAACCTCCTGACTATGACTCCTATTGCAATCTGAGTTGTAAAGCTTATAGACAATCCACATGATGTTCAAGACCACACTACAGTGACACCAAATGATAATGTTGGTTTTAAATGATAAACAAAAAAACGTAGAGATTTAAACTAAATGCGAGTGAAAGTTTTTTTGTATTTGGTTTTCCTCTTCTTTTTGTTTTCAGATTTTTAAACTCTTGAAAATTTAAAAGACTAAATGCACCTAAATGAAGTGGAGAGCAAGTAATGCAAAGATAATCTTGTTTCATGTTGAGTTCACCAAAATGTAATTGAGGGAATTCGTCACCTCAAGGATGACGCATGCTTGAGGACAAATTGTCCTTCCGATTACCTCTACGAACTGGCGCTGAGATGAGCCAGGGGATAAAATAGCAAACCAGGGCAATTGCCCATGATCCAGGACTGATGGATGGCTCTATCAAGCCTTTGTCCTGAGGATGAGCATGCGGAGCTGGGACACCAACATGGCACAATGTCATCCTATATGGACGACGTATAGAGCGCATACATAAAGTTCTGAATACATGGATAATATAATGAAATATAGAAAATGAATGAACTAAGATAAAAGTTGCGAGATGCGAAATGACTGAAGTAAAACAAAAGGAAGGGAGAAGGATGAAAACACTCACAATCGATCTATGATTGAAGCCTCACGTTGAATGATGATTCTCTTACCTCTATGAGCCTAGACACAAGCAAGAAGGGAAAATGTTGGGGTTGTGTTTTGGAGCATGTCTAAGTCAGACCCCTGTTTTGGTGTTTCCACCTCCACTGACAACCCAAGAAACCATGAGAATAATAATATGATAAAGGTAATTGAAAAGATGTAACAAAATATTGATAAAAAGTATTGGAAAATGAAAGAAAGATATTAAGGAAACTCCCCTTTCATGAAAAATTGTTAGAAATACTAGTGTAGTGTGCTTGAGATGCTGCAACAATGGTGGTGTTGATGGAATGCTGCCCAAACTAGTCTCCAAGAGCTTAACCTACAAGAAGATTACCAAACTTGCTAAAAATCCCTTCAAAATGCCTCCAAAGTGAAAGATAAAGGCCCAGGAAGGAATTCAGATGTCGGTGGGCACATGCAAAGGCATTATGATTCCTTCTGGGTGTAGGCATAATGCTCAAATGGCCACCTACAGACTGTCATATTCACGGGATGCTAGCACGCCATGTGGAAGTCTTTGTGTTGCGCATGTGTCTCCGAAGGTGATAGGTTGACAGAGTTGGTGATGCTTCGACCAGAGCTGACATTGATAGTCTGAATGGAAAAGAGGACATGATAGTGGATCCTGACCTCCAATGACATGGAGGTAAAGCATCATTTGTCACATTAATTACAAGGGATAATATTTTTGATATTATAGTCGGGTTTCTTGAGGTGATGTGATTGCGTGGTTATTATTTAATTAGTAATCAGATCAATATAATTTATTAATGTTTAGATTAATTTATCATATAGCATGACTATTTATTTATTTAGTTTATTAATGATTTAATTGATTAATTGATATTTATTTATTGTTGAGATTCTATATTTATTTAATTGAGATTAATATAATGATTTATTTGATCTATTGCTTAATTGATTATCTAATTATTTTGGGTTTCTTGAGGTGATGTGATCACGTGGTTATTATTTAATTAGTAATCAGATCAATATAATTTATTAATGTTTAGATTAATTTATCATATAGCATGACTATTTATTTATTTAGTTTATTTATGATTTAATTGATTAATTGATATTTATTTATTGTTGAGATTCTATATTTATTTAATTGAGATTAATATAACGATTTATTTGATCTATTGCTTAATTGATTATCTAATTATTTATTTATTGTTTTATGGTCATTTATTTATTATTTATTGATTTATTAATTAATTAATTATTAATTATTTATTTATTGGGTTCTAATATTTATTTATTTAATTTTATTGGTTTAATGATTTATTGTTTAAATGATCCTTTATTATTTATTTATTGTTTAATTACGATTTATTGTTTATTTGAATGTATTTAATTATTTATTGTTTATTAAAGTTTCTTATGTTGATATTGATTTTATAATTAATTGAATTTTATTTATGTTGATCTTGAATTACTTTATTTATTTATTCATGGGTATGATTTATTATTAATCTGTTATCGTTTGTAATAATTATTATTTCCTCTTGTTACTATATGGTTAATTGAGAAAATATATTTTTTACCTACCCTATTACCTTATTGGATGAATTGTGGGAGGTAGGTAAATAAAACTATTTAATATTATTTGACTTGATATTATATATGGTAGGTATAATATATAGTTGTATGGAATATTTTGATTGGTTGATGATTTTCTATAGTTTGCTAAAATATTGAATGGGAGGGAGATTTCAGCTTTTAAAATTGCAATATTGGTTTGGAAAGGATTGAATTAAGTTTATATAAATATATATGTATAAAATCTGGAAAATGGTGTATTATTGGGGATGTTTATTCTGTATATTATCTTTTTGAATATATGTATTCCCTTCCTTGTATTCTTGTTGGTATTTAAGATGCCCTTGTATTTTTGTTTTGTGTCCCATTATGATATACTACATCTCCATGAGTTTCTATGCAGACTTGGTGTCTTTCTGTGTAAGTCTGTGTAAAGGAGGTGTAGGGATTTGATGTTAAAATCTATTTGTGTGACTTGTGAATCCAATTTTTATGTTTTCAAGGAATTATTTTTGTCCTCCTACACCTCCTAGGAGAGTCATTTGTTCATTTAGCAAGCCTATGTGCAATTTGTTCATTTGTTTACTGAGTTTTGCTCTCTGGACCCAAAACACTAATGTTTGGCAACAAAACACCAAAATATGTCATGGGAGAGATAATATGTCTCCCAGATGCACCATTTTAAGTTTTGGATGCACTGAATTGCTCTGAGGTATAGGTTTTGTCAGTTTTGGTCATTGTGATTGATTTGTCTAATTTTGGGCATTTACCAGAGGCATTTTGTGATTGCATTGAGTTCCTCAGAGGTTTTTATGATGTTATCTTGGTCATTACACATTGGTTTTGTGCTCCACTAAGAGGATTTGTGCCTTACCATTGAGGATATTGTTCATATGTTGATTTGCTCTAGTGAGAGGAAGAATGCCTCATTGTTGAGGAATGATTATGATAGCTCCAGTGGGATGATTTTGCATCACTATAGGGGATTAGAACAAAATTTGGATTATCGTTTGATTTCATATTTATTCCTTGGTTGATTGTTTTATTGATTTGGTGAAGGCTCTTGCTTGTATTCAGATATATATATCTTGATATGCTTCAATTTGCTTTGTTGATCTTGTGACTATATTTATGTCATTTGTGAGCCTTCATGATGTTGTTGTGATTTTGTTTAGATGCATGTTTAACCCTAAGGTTATGGTCCATGTTTAGGAGAGTGGGCTCTTACATGTGTAGGACCAGGGTCATGAGCAATAGGCTTCTAAGAGGTTCCTATAAAGGACGCTTAGGGCCTAGACCTATCATGGAACCACATGAATAGTTAATGATTAATTGCAAGTGATAACCATAATAATTGATTAGTGGGTTTGGGTAATTAGGAATTTAGTTAAATAAGATAATAAATTTGTGTTGTATGCCCCAATGGCAGGTCCTAGGGAGGTATTTTTGGGCTCTATGGTTGGGAAGACCATTGGAGCAGTAAACTGAACTCCCTTGTTTGGCTCCAAGGTGGAGGCAGATTCCACATGAGGATAACATGTGATGAGAATATTCCTTAATGTGTCCATTATCCTTATGCCTTATTGTTCCTTATGCCTTTGAGATTTTATTGATTTATGATTATTTTTGTGTTGTGATTCAATTTATTTTTCTTAGTTGTTATCTTTGCGGATGTCATGTTGAGTCGCTTGGTTGTTAGGTGTTAGCCTGGGTCTTGAGTGTGGGTTGGAACCCCATGTCATCTCCTTGCACGAGGGGTTGTTCCTATTTGGTTCCACATGGTCGGGTGGTTTGATGCCTTCTTCCATTGGGATTTTCTTTATTAGATGTCTGCATGCGTACTCATGGATTTATATTATTTCATCATGTGGATGGATATTTGGAGAATAACCTTTTTGTAATTGGAATTATTATTGTTTATGGTGAAAGTGGATAACAACAATAATGAAACACTAAATAGATTCAACCACAAAACTCTAGCCTAACAACAACAAAGATCCACCATAACATATGAAGATTACCTAAGATAATGCAAATAAAATGAAATCATTAAGATTATACCATCACATGTCCAATAGGGTTTGAATCTCCATTCTTCCTATCTCCATTGATCTTGCTTGATATATTTGCTCTCAGATTTTATATGTGCACAAGATCTCAACAAAGAACAGAAATGTGGTTGCAAGTAGGCTTGATCACATATGAAAGTTTGAATGCTAGATTCATCAGGGCCTGATAATAAAGAAAGCATCTCCTTATATAGAAGACACTATAAGAAATGGAGGGATAAGATTGAGAGGTGTAAAAGATAAATGGTTGACTAAGATTAGAGGGTAGGTAGAGAAAATAAGAAAATAATAATAGGGTAGGTAGTGTAGGAATTAAGAGATGAATGACATGTGTCATGGGTGGAAAAGGTTAATGAATTAATTAAATAAATAGAGATTTATTTAATTAACAGAAGAAGTGGGACCAATTAAATAAATAAGATTTTTATTTAATTTAGGAAAAGAATAATTTAAATAAATAAAAGTATTTATTTAAATGAAAAATAAGGCTAGAAGAGGATAAATGAATTAATTAAATAAATAAAGATTTATTTAATTAATAGAAGAATTAATCTTAAATAATTAAATAAAAAAAAATATTTATTTAATTAGATAAGACAATTTTAGGTGTCTACATTTTGCCCCTCTTTGAGACAATGCAGCTTGTCACGTTGTTTCAAAGAAGATTAGATAAACTGATACAAAGTTGCCCCAAAATGGGAATGATATGCCCCCTCAAGAGATTGGATGAAAATGTCTAGAAAGATCACAGACAATCTCTCAATAAGAAAGAAAGGGTAGAATGGATTGATTAGATGAAGTGACAGAGTCACGCGATAAAGAAGACTAAATAGGGCTAGGGCTAGGGTAGTCTATAAAATAAACTACGAGGGGAAAAAATCCTCATTGTCATCCACACATCCAAGAGATCAGAGTGCAGAGAGAGAGAAGAGAGCAATTAGCAGTTAGCAGCAATGGCATTGGTGCATAGATTCAATCGCGTTCACCAATTTCAGAGGCCAACAAATGTAGGAGAGCTGGTGAGTACCACAAAACCTCATTGTACTTTGGTGCATTAATTGTTGTCATAAATGCATTCTAGGTAGGTAATAAATGTGCTTTAGGTATGTCAAGCGGGGGGGGGGGGAAATGCTAAGGCATGTCTGTCTTGGTGCCAGGCATGTCTAGGTAGGCTAGGCGCGTCTGTGTTTGTGCCAGGCACGTCTATGAATGTAATAGTGTTTGTGTTCAATGCGAGCGCATTTGTGTTGTGCAGGCGCATTTGTGTTGGACAAGCACATCTGTGTAGAGTAGGGGCACGTCTATGTGATTCAGGGACGTCTGTGTAGAGCAGGTGTGTATGTGTAGTATGTAAGCACGTTTTATGTCTTCAAGGCCAAATCGGCAGTTCTGTGATGAACATATGTTGTCGATTGGATAAGATGTTGAGAGGATACACTCCAGCAGGTCCTCTAGGGAAGACTATAAGAGCAAATAGAGCTAGGATTGACAATTCTGCGATAGAACATACGTTGCCAATCAGGAAACTACTCAAGAGGATACACTCAAGTAGAGGCCCTAGGATAGGATCAAAGCAGCGCTTTTTGATGAATAGGGAATGCTACTAGGATAAAAAATAAGTACTTTGTGATGAACATGGAGTACTAAAAAAGAGAGCAACACTTTGTGATGAACAGGGAATGCCAAAATGTAGTACTTTGTGATGAACAGGGAGTACTAAAAAGAGCAACACTTTGTGATGAATAGGGAATGCTACTAGGATAGAGAGCAGTACTTTATGATGAACAGGGAGTACCACTAGGATAGAAAGCAACACTTTGTGATGAACAAGGAGTGTTAAAAAGAGAAGCACTTTTTGATGAATAGGGAATGCTACTAGGATTGACATAGTTGATTTGCTTGACTACAGGAGGACCTACCTATGCTGGAGTCACGAGAGGGATTCCCTTCGACTTAGAGCTTACAACAAGAGCCAACACTCGAGGATAGAGTAGCGATTGAGGCTATAGGCCTGCGACATATTATGTATGTGCCTAAGTTTCAGACAAACATGGGATTACTGACTGCGCTAGCTGAGAGATGGCACCCAAAGACTTGTACTTTTCATTTGTCAATGGGTGAGATGATAGTCACCTTCGAGGATGTATATAGGATACTAAGGATACTGAGAAATGGGGAGTTAGTTCCTTACAATCGAGAGGGAGACAGGGATGCACTAAGATGAGTTTTTCAGGATCTAGGACTGGAGATGAGGGCTGGACACGAGGCTTGGGATACCAGCAGTGTTGGCAAGAGTGATTAGTGGATTCCTCTATCCGGATAGGGTGATGTGAGGGTTGGCTGTGGGATGGGGGAGTACACTGGAGACATTGGTGACAGAGCACACTAGGTTTACATGGGGACCGTGTTTGCTACCACACCTATATTATGATATGCATTGGTTTGTGTACCATGGGTCAACAGGATTGGGATGTGGGGTGATATTACTATAGGTATGGGCATATGAGCATCTACCGGTTACATGACCGATCCACTTCAGAGGCAGAGGACATGGGTGTAACTATCTACACTTTTATGATATGATTATGTCACAGCCACAGATTGGGAGACTGGAGTACTGGCGTCGGGTGATTGACAAGATAGACAGTGTGGTATGGAGGGTGTATTGGGATTGTGAGGAGTGAGAGGATGACACAATGGATCTACCATATGTATTTAGGAGCAGGTATCTAATTGGTGAGACACCATATGTTATTGAGAGGTAGTTGGTAGATAGGGTCAGTAGGTAGTTCAGAAGGATACAATGGATGCCACGGGGATCAGGGATGTATGCATAGATAGTGAGAGATCAGATGCACTTGGGTCCATTATTGTCTTATGATCAGGCAGTGACATAGCTAGTAGAGATGATTCCCTTGCCTTGGGATATGTGGGAAGATATAGAGGATGTAGGGATGGATGAAAAGTATACTGCATATTAGGTAGAGCATCCATTTCCATGACTGACGGATCCAAGGGAGATGATAGATGGAGATGGTGGAGGCGACGAAGATAGTGATGGAGATGGTGGAGGTAGAGGTCGATAGAGGAGGCAAAGCACAATAGTAGAGAGGAGAGTGGCTCTGAGGAGAGAGGGTGGAGAGGAGAGACAGGCTTGACAAACTCACATGGTAAGGGGTAGAGATGGATTGCCTTTACAGGTGCCAGCAACACATGTTCCTAGATAGGTATAGGGACAAGGACAGGAGCAGCCATAGGAGCAACCACAGGTACAAGGTGAGGGAGGAGAGGAGGAGGATGAGTTACTATCTTTGAGGGAGATCTGTTAGGGACATGCAGATGAGATCCAGGATTTGGAGAAGGAGACAACTAGGCTCAGGAGACAACTAAGGGATATTAAGCGAGAGAGGGATTAGGCTATTCAACACTATATAGAGGTTGAGACAACACTAAGGGTGGGGAACCAGGAAGAAGAGGACATAGAAGCTGGATACGCCTATGTTCTGTGGGTCAAGGAGGAGATAGGCTATTGGAGAGATCTATACTATGGAGCAGTGCCATGAGAGTAGCGGACTAGGAGCTTCCGTAGACCATCGTGCACTGCGAGAACCACTGGAGGGAGAGATAGGAGATAGGCATCTAGCAGTGGGGTTATGGGTCCTCCACCACCACCAGATAGAAGGGGCAGGAGAGATGATCCTGGGGTGGGTCCTTCTAGGGCTCAGTCTCCATTGAGGCTAGCCAACTCCGAGGGAGGGAGTTCATCATAGCCTTAGAGGGCTCCCTATGTATCAGTTTTTGTACCATTTTGTATGATGACACCTTTGGGTGATTGTAACCATATGATTTTGACATCATTATGATATGAATGCAATATGTAGATGATGGAATGCAATATTTTTGTTCTTTTATGTTTTATATGTCATGAAAATGCAAATGTGAATGTATGAAATGTAGATGCAAAAGATTATTTACATGATGAGAGTGTAAAATGTGCTAACATGTGTTGTGTGCATGATATGATGCAATTGTGATATCTATATGTATGTATGAAATGTGAATATGTGATAATGTAGGCGCAACTAGATGAAATGCAAATGTTTTTTTTTCTTTTGTTTTTGGTGTGTCATTATACTCAGTCATTTGATAGCAGGCTATATGGACTCCAGAAGGATGAGGGAAGTAAATCAAGAAAGGGGGATGGAAGATAGAAGATATGGAAGTGAAAAAGCTTCTTATGTGTTATCATCATTGAGATTTATTATGGCAAATAGGTTATGACAATTGAGGTATATGTTTGACCCAGAAAGTCATTCTACCCATTTGCATGGAGGTTAGATAGTTGCAAACAAGGAATTCCCTAGTTCACACTAGACTCATACTATCCTCATATCCTTGGACAAGTCATAGCATTACAAAAAGACAATCCATAGACAATAAAGAAAAATAGGTGATGATACCCCATCCTCGCCTTTCTAGTGAAAGACATCTTGGAGATAGAATCTCTAGTTAGAGACATCCCAGAAAAGCTAAAAGATGTCACCAAAAGATAAAATCAAAAGGAAACAAAAAATCAACACCAACATCCATTGTAGTCCTCAAGTTTAGTGTCTCTTGTCACTTGTATAAGTCTATTTGATTGTGGTCACAATGTCTGCTTTCACAAAAGGATAGATAGCACTGAACCATAATGTTGTTTGAGTCTATTGAAAGATTTGATTTATTGAAGCCCATTGTTGTTGTTTGTATCTCATCTGAAACTGACTGAATCCATGAAACTGATACTTTATTGTGGAGAAGATGGAACTTTATTGTGTATCGACAATGCAAATGTTGCTTTATTGTGGATTGTGCACGGATAAACTAAAGAAGACTGAAAGAAATTGTACTCCTCAGAATGTGTGATGCTCTTAGTTCCACACCCATCACTAGAATTAGGATTTTCCTTAGCCATAGATAGGAGCTGATTTATTATGGAAGGAAAGGTTGTGAGTGTGTGCAAAGTGATGGGATGAAAGTGAATCCTGAAGGAGGGAGGAAAAATATCTCTACGCATGGCACTGGTGACCCAGATTTCACCAGGGTACTTGCCTAGGGCACCACCGAAGTGGTTTTCACCATTGGATGAAATGTTTTTGTGCCACAAAGCGCTTGTTTGCCAGGTTTTCACCAAGTAACAATTTTTTGTTTTTATGATTTTTTTTGTATTTTTGATATGTTTTGAATTTTTTAAATTTTTTTTGTGTTTTTGAATGTAGGATACTCCAAAGAGCTATGTGTAAAACCTATGAAAGTGCATGTTGTTGATAGGATCCGACAAAGGTTTTCCATCTAGAGTTGAGAGTTGATATGCACCGGATCCATAGGCTACTATAATGATGTAAGGACCAAGCCAATTTGGTTCGAACTTTCCCTTCTTCTCTCTGTCTTGCTAATTTTTATGATGTTCTCTGAAAACTAGGTCACCCAGCTCAAATGTGTGAGGCTTAAACTTATGATTGTAACTGTGACTCATTCATTACTGGACTGAATGATATGTAGCTCGAGTGATTGTCTTCCTTAATAAAGGAAATGAGATAGAATTACTAGTGTGTAAACTACGTAGGCCCATATGCGTGTCACCTAAAGAAGTTTAGGCATCCCTAATAACAAAGTCCTTCAAGGAATTTCTATTAAAGGTCCATGATGTATCACCAGTAGGGAATGGATGTGCAAAACAAGTGGATGAGTTATGAAGGCTTATGATTGCGAAAAGAATTGAAAGTAGGATAACATGATGGAGACTTAGGATCAACAAGTGTGCTTTTTGACTTAAAATTGTAGAAATTTTGCCCCCATTTATTTTGATATTAGGGGAGATTGCCTCTTGTTCTTTTTCTTTCATAGGAGTTTTATCCTTGACTTTGATTTTGATTTGGACTAAAGGACTTTTCTTTATTTTTGACTTTTAGATTTTTCTTTTCAAAGCTTGATTTTTGATCCCCAATGAGTAAGCTTTTGTAATTCTTGTTGATCCAAGTCTGGGAAAGGAGTGAAAATGAAATGAGTAGATGAGATGGTAAAGCTATGTGAGTTCTCAAGAGGGGTGGCGATACGCTCAATAGATTCTTTGATGGAACCACTCTTAGGACTATTGATATCAAGAGCTGCTTGCACCACTAGAGGAGATTTGCATTCAGACTTAGTAGCCACAACACCAAGTGGTTCACACCCAATTCCTTGACATTTCAAATTGTTTGTAGGTTGTTTTTGTCAACTAAATATCTTAGGAGATATTGGGAGTTGATCAACATGAAAGATATACTCACCACATCCCATGTCTTTAACCTTGAAGTTTTCTTTGATCTTTGCTTGTTTTGATGTAGAAAATTTCAAGGATTTTGGATCAACATATGCCGATGAAGGAACAACCTCTCGATTGACTGGGATTGTTATTTTTGATCTAGGTCGCAGATTGTTGCAATATATGAATGGGTTAGGATCACCATTAACTATTATTTCAAATCCATTATGAGGAAACTTAATGCATTGGTGGTATGTAGATGGGACTGCCTTCATCTCATGAATCTAAGGACATCCTAGCAATATATTGTATGTGAGTTCTAGGTCTAGGACTTGACAAACCACATCCTTTGTAACTGGCCCAACTCTAAGTGGCAAGGTGACTATGCCCTTGGATGAACACTGTTCATCATCATATGCCTTGATGGTAATTTTGTTTGTAGCATTCACAAATTTATCTGAATATCCCAATTGTATTAATGTGTTCAAAGTACACATGTTTAGACCAGATCCTCCATCTATCAGGACTCATTTTATTCGATGTTTGTGTAGGAAGGCTTCAATGTGTAAAGGTGCATTATGTGGTTGGCTCACGGAGGCTTCATCATCTTCTGTAAATGTAAGGGAGTGTGGAACAGAAAGGTATCCCACCATGTCTTGAAACTGGTCCACATTTAGATCAATGGGGACGGAAGTGTCTCTCAAAGTTTTATCAAGAATGGCTTTATGTGCAGGGGATATGCGTAAAAGATCAAGTATTGAGATAAGTGCGGGTGTCTTCCCTAACTATTCTACAAGGTCATACTCAGGTTTGGTTGATGAGGAAGTGGTGTTTTTAGCTAGAGCACCTTGCAAAGTGAATTTGCCTTGACGAGTTGTAACATTACATTCAGAGGTATGTTTAGAAGAAGATCCAATTCCTTTTAGGACAATTTTGGGTCTTTGGGTAGAATTTTCCAGCATTTTGTCCTTGATGATAATGGTAGAGACATAATTTTCCATTGAAATGTAATTGATAGTTGAATCATAGTTATAGGATGCTCTAGTATAGTTGGTCTGCTCATGTGTGGCTTTGGCTTTTCCCTTGTCATGTTTAGGGAATGATTCCTTAAACCTCTCATGTTCTTGATTGGATGAATGTCCCTCAATCTCAATGTCTCCTCTATCAATAAGATCTTGTATAATGTTCTTCAGCTGATGACAATTTCCTATTTTATGACCCTTGCTCTTGTGATATTCGTAGTATTTATCGTCATTCCACCAATTTGGTTTGACCTTTGGCTCATATGTAGGCATATCTGGAATTGTTATTATTTTGTTTGCCACTAGCTTCTTGAAAGCTGACTCAAGTGGTTCTCCCAATGGGGTGTACTTCCTTCGTGATTTGGAAGTTGTTTGAGTATTCACTCGATTATTCGTAGAGATTGATCTAGAAAAAATGATTTTGGGTCATACTGTATTGGCATCAACAACACCATCATTGACTATGTTCTTGTTTTTATTCCAAAATCTTGGCTTGTCTTTTCCTTTAAAGTCCTCTTTGTTTTCTTTGAATATTTTGACGATTCCTTTCTCAATTAGGACCTTTTCTATTGCTAATCCTTTCTCAATGATGTCCTTGAAGGTGGACAAACAAGCTTTTCTTAGATCATAACCAATTTCTCTATGGACATTTTGGGTGAACATCTCTACCATTTATTTTTGTGGAATTTCACAAGAGCATTTGCTAGCTAAATTCCTCCATCATTGCAAGAATGATGAAAAAGACTCCCCATCCTTTTGTTTGGTGTTGTACAAAGTGGTAACAAATATGTCTATCTCTATGTTGTATGAGAAATGTTGGATAAAAGCCTCTTCTAAGTCACCCCATGACTTAATTCTAGGTAGAAGTTGGGAGAACCATTCCATAGCTTGATCACCTAAGCTTTGTAGGAATAATCTCATCAAATATGTCTCTTCTACTACTACCTCAATGCAAGCTATGAAAAAACTATCTTATATGTACCTTAGGATCCCCTTTTCCTCTGTACTTATCAAACTTAGGTGTCACAAAGTGTGTAAGAAATGGAGACATTGGAATGCTTTTGTCAAATGGATAGGGACATATGTCTCTCATTGTGTAAGTTGGCTTTGGTGTATTTATGCCCTCCATTTTCTTGTATAAGTCCTTAATTTGTTGTTCCAAATTGTTCTCAGGTGGAGATCGACTTCTTAGACCATATCCCATGCCTGAGGCACTAGGTGGAGGAGGATCATGTTGCATATATGTATGGTATTGATCATACATGTTCATATGGAGGGGGTCTATAGTGATGTTGCGTATAAGGACCACTTGGTATAGAGTCATGATGAGGAATGTAATATCTATTTTGTCCATGTATACCATACTCTACAGGCATGTCATGAGTTTGTTCTAATGTGTTGTCCCCAAATTTGACTCTGGGTTTCCTTGTGTCCAAATTTTAATCATGCCTTTGGATATCCAATTGCTTTGGTGGTTGGTCCTTAGCATTGGTATGTGATTGAGTATATTTTTTTGTATAAGACTTCCATAATGGTCTACGAAGGTGAGTATCATATGCTTGACCATGTGTATGTGGGACCTCAAGTTTTTGAAACAAAGATGTTGGTGATTCATGCACCATATGTGGTCCTCTATTTCCTCCACTATTAGGCCTCCTTTGATCCATGTTGAGGTGAGGTTGTTGCAAAGGTTGATTTTCCACTATTTGAGACATGTCAAAATCACGAGGGATCTTAGCTCCACCTTGTACCATCACTTGTAAGAAATATTGTCTATCTCTCCTCATTATTTCCTCAACCAATCGATTAAAATGGGGATCCATAATGGATTCTTCCACTTCTGCTAAATGTATGAAAAATTTTTCCATATTGTCATTGTGTGTATCATTGTTGTTTGTAGTGTCCATGTTCTCAACATTTGGAATGTTTCAATAGGCATCCATGTTAGGTAATGTGGTATGATCAGAATTGAAAAAGACATCATTGTCATACTCATAGGCACTCATGTTTGTAGACTCTTGAGACTCTTTAGCTTCTCTCCTATATACTTTGGGAAAGAGTTTCAACCATGAACTAGATCTTGACCAAGATGTGTGAGACTAGATGAAAATGGAAAGACTATGGAAGACCAAGAGTTGGATGGAATGTAAATGAATCTAAAGTGTACTTGCAATGTCCAAAGTGTAAGACCAAGTATGTATGTGGTAGAGTAGGTGTGGCTTCCAAAGAGATGATAGTTTCTCTTGATGAAGTAAGTTGACCTTGACTCTAAGTAAGACCAAATGAGACCCAAAGGTGATAAACCTTGATGAGGGACCACTTAGCAAAATGTTGTTGTATGTAGTGTGTTGACAAAGCAAGATGAGGACAAGCAAGTGACCTTTTGACTCAAGTTTCGACAAATGTGAATGTAATGTAAGGTGTAAAGAAATGATGAAATTTGTGAGACCTAGAAATAGGCTGAATTCTAGATGAAAACCTAGAGAGATAACCTAGGAAGCTCAATGAGTCTGAAACTAACTCCTCTTGTTTGTTGGATTGTAAATTTTGCCAATACTGAACATAGACATGCCTGTATACTTCACAGACGTAGTTAAATGACACAGACATGGTTGACTACTGCATAAATGCATTTATGAGATTTTGTGAATGTAATTTTGCTTAAGAGAACACAAACGTGTTTTTGCCCTTCATAGATGTAGTTAAATGATACAGACACGATTCTATCAGACACAGATGTGTTTCTGGAATTTAGTGAAATTTTTCCAATTTGTGAAGTTGTTTGTTTTGACCAAATCTAAATTTTTGACTATTTTTCCGTGATAAGAGGACACAATGTTGATGAAGACTCAATGTTTGCAAGTGTTTAGACTTAAAATGACTCAAAGAAAAGTGTGTTGTTTGATTTAAAATTGTTTTTCATGCACTTGAAGATGCAAAAGACACAATGTTATGATGTTTAGTCATGAATGTTTGAATGTTCAAAATAAGACAAGCACAATTCTTATGGTTGGCCAGGACAATAGTTGTTGATCCCACATGGGGTTTCCCTCAAGGCTATGTTATTTAGAGTGGATACTTAGATGCTTGACCCCACTAGCTCCACCCTCAACACTCACTTCTTCGGGGCAGCCAAGCATCAGTCCCCACGAAAACTCCCTATGGCAAACTTTGTATCTCTACTCAGAATCGTATGTGTGTGGGTCGCTCCAAAGGTCCAACCTCCTGTCCCAACAACTAGAAGGATTTTGGCTTTCTAAAACAAAAAGGTGCTAGTAAGGGCATCTGCTCATGTGGCCATACATGTGACATTTTTAGCTCTATAAATACAGAAGGCTCCTAGCTAGTAGGGGTTATGCCCTACAACTGATCAAATAAATTTGATCAAATGGGTTTATAGGGAGACATAGTGTCGGTATGAACTAATCAGCACACGTTACCCATGGTTTTCACCATGGATACAGTTGTTTATAGTGGTTTGGAAGAGGTGGGTTTTCCTCACTACCACTTGGGTCGTTCTCTTCTCACTAGTTGTACTAATGACCACACAGCGAGACAGGCCCTTTAGAGATTAAAGAAAAAGAGCCTATTGCTCAAGACATAAGACACTAGTTCAATTTTAGTGCACCAATTGAAGTGTTTGATAATCTATGAAAACAAGGCACACAATAAAGATCAAAAGAAAACCCTTGTCAAGGTCCTGCAACAAAGATTTCTTAGTAGTTTGGATTGTTTCAAATGATCACCCCTTCCTGTAAGAAGACAAGTTAGGTAAATTTTAAATCCAAAAAGACTTTGTGAAATAGGGGCCTTCGACAAAATGATTTTACTTTCAAGACAAGCTACACCAATTTTGTTAGCTAGATCAGAAGATGTTAGCTCAAAATAAACTAGATTTGAAATCCAAATGACAAAATAAAGCCTCAAAATTGGATCAAAAAAATGAAATGCAAAAATATGAGACACAAACGTGGTTAAACCTAACAGAGACGCGATAGAAAATCGCAAACGTGCTTAAATCTGTCACAGATGCAACTTCTAAACACAGACATGACTCCCAAACACAGACGCGTCCAAAAGTTGCACAAACGTGATTTTCCAACAAAGATGCAACCCTGCAATCTGCAAAACAAGACAAAATAATGACAAACACATACGTGATTACAAAGGTCACAGACATGATAGAAAAGAAAAAACGTGATTCCAGGATGTGCAGATGTGGAAATGCCAAAATTTTGTCGAAAATGTCAGATCTGCAACTTCAAAAACACAAAATCTACAACAAAAGATGTTAAATTCAAAAGGGATAAGAGTCCCACTGGGCATGCCAAAATGTTTATGGTGAAAGTGGATAACAAAAATAATGAAAGACTAAATAGATTCAACCACAAAACCCTAGCCTAACAACAACAAAGATCCACCATAACATATGAATATACCTAAGACAATTCAAATCAAATGAAATCCCAAAGATTATACCATCACATGTCCAATAGGGTTTGAATCCCCATTGATCTTGCTTGATATATTTGCTCTCAGATTTTATATGTGCACAAGAGCTCAACAAAGAAAGGAAATGCAGTTGCAAGTAGGCTTGATCGCATATGAAAGTTTGAATACTAGAGTCATCAAGGCTTGATAATGAAGAAAACATCTCCTTATATAGAAGACACTATAAGAATTGGAGGGATAAGATTGAGAGATGTAAAAGATAAATGGTTGGCTAAGATTAGAGGGTTGGTAGGGAAAATAAGAAAATAATAATAGGGTAGGTAGTGTAGGAATTAAGAGATGAATGACATGTGTCATGGGTGGCAAAGGTTAATGAATTAATTAAATAAATATATTTATTTAATTAATAGGAGAATTAAGCTTAAAAAATTAAATAAATAAAAATATTTATTTAATTAAATAGGGCAATTTTAGGTGTCTATAGTTATCACGTGTTCTTGTATCTCGAGAAATATGTAATAGTAAAGAAAACTATTTAAATAGTATCTTGTGAACATATGTATTAGGACTTGTAGTATGTCGATTTCAGAATGAGATGTACTGGATGAGATTATTGTAAATGGATATTCAATGTGTATGTAATTCTAGATTAGAAAGAAATTAAAAGATTGAGTGATACAAATGGAATTATCTTCTGTATATCTTGTGGACAGTAGTGGTTATGTTAATGATTTTGTATGCCATGATTTGAAAGATGTTAATCCTTATTGTTAGTTATCTTTGGAATATAGAATTGAATGAATAGTTGGAGATTTGTATGGACACTATGATTCTTCATTATGCGAATAGTTGTGGAGATAATTTCTATGTATTCGAGATAGTGTATTTGATAGTTTTGATACTTAATATAAGTACAGATCTGATAGCCAATAAGATGAGAGGGGGGGGTGAATCATACAAACTTAATCATCAATGAAAACATCAGATTCAACCTCGGTAACATATATCAGTCATAGAATAAAAACTGTCAAACATGTAAACTCAAAAGCATATGAACAATATAAACCTCATAACACCAAATTTAACGTGGAAACCCAAATAGGGAAAAACCACTGTGGGATTTTGGACCCACTAAGAAATATACTCTTCTAGAGTATGCTCAGTTAAAATTCAATCTTGTTAAAGATTACAAAACACACTGCTAGATGTGACCCGGTTAAGGGATTTCCCTCAGATCTGTTAGGATCTTCACTTTGTTAGAAGTGACTTTGTCAAAGGATTTCAAACACTCATTTAGAATGTCACCTTGTTAGAGGGTTTACTTATAAGACTGTTAAGTCCACTCGGTTAAGAGATTTCTAGTTACTTTCACAAGCTAACAGTAATACAATCTATCTGCAACTTTACATCTAAAATGTTAAAGCAAATTCTTATTTGTTCAACACAATCTAGACATAGAACTATTCTTGTCTATCTGCTGGGCATCAATACTCTGTTATTCCAACAGGTCTTCAAGCTTTTGTGCTCGGTGATCACTATGTAGCATCCCTATGCATACACTTGCCCGCATGCACTGTTTATCAACAATTCCTTATTTATAAACAATCATCTAACCACTTAATCTCCTTGATCACATTTCCCATGATCAATCATAGCCATCAGATCTTCAATCTTCTCCAGGCTCATTGTATCTTACGATTTGAAAAATGTTTTACCCTGCCTCGGAACTTGCACAATCATCTTGGAACTTGTGTTAGGGTAATGCAGTTCAATCTAAGCTGTAGATCTTCTTGCTGACTTTCTATTGCCTTAGATTTGTTAACAAACTTCTTCCACAGCTTGCCAATCATTGATCCACTCCAGCTCATCAACTTCTTTCATTAAATATCACATGTAAACATTTAATGCATTCTGTTATAGCTCGGTTACAACTCAGTGAATACTAAACTTTACTCGGTAGACATTTTGTCTTCATTAACCGACTGCAATAACCTTAGGGTTTACCGACTAGGTTCTTTGCCTGATAACATAGTGTAGTATTAACCTTTACATTTTACAACATATGTATGATGTTAAAACAATCTAAAACATCAAGATCTCATCATTGTCTGACTTGGTAGAGTTTCCCATTGAATAACTTATCCCTTTATTCATCATATTCTTTCTTGTGTCTTTACCGACTTCTTTATAGTCTTCATATCATATTTCTTAAGATATGGCAACAACATACTGAATTAGAAAATCAATTTCTTGACATCAATGACAAAATAATAATATCAAGACAGTAAAACATCTTTAATCAATTATGTCCATAATCATCAAAAACCTTCTCAATATCCTTGTTATATTGCCAACAATCTCCCCCTTTGGCATTGATGGCAAAACCAATTGATTTGACCATTAAGAATTTGGATTGCTGTGATTCTGAAATGCTGAAATGCTCTCCCCCATACATCAAACTTCTCTTCTAGTTTTCTCTCAATCTTCTTAGGTCTTCTCCTCCTTGGGTAGGTCTTCTCCCCCTAGTAGTTCTCTTCTAGTTTTCTCTCAATCTTCTCAAGTCTTCTCCTCCTGGTAGTCTTCTCCTCCTTGGGTAGGTCTTCTCCCCCTGGTAGTCTTCTCCCCCTTTGACAACAATGCCAAAAAGAAAAGAACTAAAACATAAGTTGTTCTTGTAAGAAGTTATTTCCTGCTAATGTGTATCAATTGAGTCTTAGTCAGAGCATTTGTTTACAATTCCTGTTCCCTATATCATTGTCTGTATTCTCCCAATATTGTTCTAGTACACTTTCAGAAAAGCATTCTTAAAGTGTATCACTCCAACATCAGCTCCGTAAAAGATATTCAATAGATTCATCAAAGTGATGCTTTCACCAAACTCGTTCAGTGAGTAAGAGATAGGGGTAGGACCCCTAACTTACTTCTGAGATATTCAAAAGCGTCCTTTGGTAGTGGCTTGGTGAAGATATCAGCTATTTGTTACTTTGTGTTAACATATTCCAACACCACTTTCTTTTCATGAGCTTCTTCTCCAAGATAATGATATTTGATAGATATGTGCTTTGTCGTACAGTGCATAACAGGGTTGTTTGAAATATTAATGGCACTAGTATTGTCACAGAATATAGTTATTGGCTCGGTAACTTTCTCATTTATACCTTCCAACAATTGTTTGATCCATGCAATGTTGGTACAATTCAGTGTTGTAGCAACATATTCAACTTCGGCTGTTGACTGTGAAACACATCCTTGTTTCTTGCTAAGCCAACTCACTAGTCTTTCTCCTAAGAAGAAAGCTCCTCCACTTGTGCTTTTTCTGTCATCAATGTTGCCTACCCAATCAACATCAGTATAAACTTTTAAATCAAAATCATTTCCTTTCTGATATACTAAGCCATAATCTTCAGTGCCTTTCAAGTATCTGAAAATTCTTTTGATTGTTGTCATGTGTATTTCCTTAGGATCTATAGAGAATCTTGCAACAATACCTACTGCATGTGCTATATCAGGCCTACTGTGAACAACATATTATAGTTTTCCAATCATGGATCAGTAGAATGTCTCATCAACAGATGCAAATTCATCATTCTTTGATAGTTTGCAGTTTGTAGTCATAGGAGTACTTACTGGCTTTGAATCCTCCATTCCAAATTTCTTCAAGATTTTCTTTATGTATTTGGATTGAGTAATGAAAATTTCATTTTTCATTTGCAGTATTTATAAGCCTATAAAATACTTTATCTCACTGATTAATGACATATCAAATTCTTTGCTCATTTCATTACCAAAGTTCTTGCATAAAGAGTCATTTCCACAAAATATAATATCATCAACAAATATGGCTAGATTAGTATTCCATTTTCATCATTCTTCATGTACATGTTGTTGTTCTCACTTGTCCTTATAAAACCAATCTTAATCAAATAAGAGTGTAGTCTTTCATACCATGCTCTAGGTGCTTGTTTCAGACCATATAAAGCTTTGTTCAATTTACATACTTGATCTTTATTATTGTCTTCAACAAATCCTTCAGGTTGTTCAATGAAAACTTCTTCTAATATTCCATTCAGAAATGCAGATTTGACATCCATTTGATATACCTTGAATTTTTTGAAAGCAGCATATGCCAGCAATGTTCTAACTCCTTCAAGTTTGGCAATAGGTGCAAAAGTCTCACCATAATCAATTCCTTCTTCTTGGGCATAACCTTTGCAAACCAATCTTGCTTTGTTTCGAATGACCTCTCCTTTCTCATTTAGCTTGTTTCTAAAGATCCACTTTGTACCGATTACATTTTTGTCCTTAGGTCTTGGGACTAGTGTCCATGTGTCATTCTTCTTGATTTGATCAATCTCTTCAGTCATAGCATTTATCCAATCTTCACTGTTGAATGCCTCTTTTACTATTCTTGGTTCAAACTCAGATATCAAACATGTGTTCTGTCTCAGTTTGTTCCTTGTCATCACTGGATCATCCTTATCTCCTATAATCTGACTTGGTGCATGATGTCTTCTAACATATTTGGCTAATATAGGCTTGGTAGGTTCTGTATGATCCTCTTCATCACTCGGTAACTAGATATCTTCCTCATTTCCTTCAATAGTTATCTCAGTAGGACTTTTCGGTTGCACATAGACAAATTCATCATAGTCTTCTGGTTCTTTGGAATTCCTGTCATCAGTTCTTTCTGCAAATTCATCAATTTTCACATTTGCACTTTCTACTATTTTGTTAGATGATTTGATCAGACATTTAAATGCTTTGCTTCTAGAATAATATCCTAGAAATGTTCCTTCTTCACTTTTTTGATCAAACTTGCCATTTCTATCATCTTTATGAACATAGCATTTGCTTCCAAAGATCTTAATATAACTTACGTTAGGTTTCTTGCCATACCAAATTTCATAAGGTGTCTTCAAAGTACCTTTCTTCAATTCAACTTAGTTCAAGGTGTAAACAACTATGCTTATTGCTTCTCTCCAAAATGTTTGTGGAACCTTCTTCTCAATCATCAGTGTTCTAGCACAATCCACAATAGATCTGTTTCTTCTTTCAACTATTCCATTCTATTGTGGATTCCTCGGTGCAGAGACTTGTCTTTTAATACCATGATAATTGAAAAATAGGTTGAACTCATCAGATGTGAACTCTCCTCCTCTATTTGATCTAAGACATTTCAGTTGTCTTCCTGTTTCATTTTCAACTCTAGCCTTGTACCACTTAAACATTTGAAAAGCTTCTGGTTTTTCTTTTAAAAACATTACTGACATCATCCTTGAATAATCATCCACAAATAATATGAAATACTTATCACCATAATAACTTTGAACTTTCATAGGACCACAAAGATCAGTGTTTACAAGATCTAAAATTCCCTTAGAAGTGTAGGACTTACTTGTAAAGCTAGATCTTGTCATCTTTCCCATTTGGCATCCTTGGCACATAACATTCTCAGGTTTTTCAAGACTCGATAGACCTCTTACTCTATGCTTCTTACTTATCTTGATCAGATTATCAAAATTAACATGACAAAACCTTTTATGCCATAACTAGGTGTTATCAATCTGTGCATGCAAACACTTGTTGTGAGTAGAGTCAATGTGAAATGTATTACCTTTTGTTTGTGTCCCGGTAGCAGCTAACTTTCCATTTTTGTCATGAACTTTGCAATTCCTTTCTGAAATTCTATTCGGTAACCTGTGTTGTTTAGTTGTGCTACACTCAACAAATTATATTTCAAACCTTCAACCCAATAAACAACATTGCATCTTGCTTTATCAAGAAGTATTATGGATCCTTTACCTCGTACCAGACATGGTGCATCATTACCAAATCTAACATAGCCTCCATCATAATCTTCTAACATAACAAACTTGTGTTTATCTCCTATCATATGATGTGAGCATCCACTATCTATAATCCAATTATCATTAGTGTTTATGTGAGATATTAGGGCTTTTTCTTCATACCTTTCTTCATCTGATCCATCCTTGATAGCCACATAAACAACTTCCTTTGTATCAGTCTCATTTGATTTATCATCTTCAGATTCCTCATCAGCAATTAGGCAGGTCTTTATATCTCTTCTTTTGAAGTCTCAGTGACCTCTGTAATGATTATCTTTCTATCTGTCATCTCAGTAATCTCTCTTTTTAGTGAAATCTTTGTCAGGATAGTTAGAAGCCATATGTCCAATCTTATCACAATTGAAACATTTCAAGGGTAGTTTTCCCTTATACTTACCTTTGCCTCTTAGTAACCTTTTGGCCAATAGTTCTTCAAACTCTTCTTGCTTTCTGATTTCTTCATACAGTTTGTGTACCTCCTCCATGTTCTTCTGAAATCTTTCACTTGCTCCACTATGATCTCCTCCAGAGTACTTATACTTTCTTTCATTGTAATCATTAGATTCATTTAGATGAAAAGAACAAAAGCAGATTCAACTTTATTTACTGATGACCCACTGTTATCAAAATTACTTAACTCAAATGCATGTAGCTTACCAATAGTAGCATCCAAGGAAACTGGCATATTAGGTATAGACCTCAATTCATTGCTTGCAGAGACTCAGATTGCATAGGTAGGTAGAAGGGTTCTTAACAACTTACTTGTCACATCCTTTTCTTCAATAGTTCCTCCTACTCCCTTGATTTGATTTACAATCTCCTTTAGTCTTGTATTGTACTAGGTTATGTTCTCACCTTCATTCATCCTCATAGATTCAAGTTGTCCTCTTAGACTATCAACTTTTGCTCTTTGAACATGTTCATCTCCTCCATATACAGATATGAACTTAGTCCTCTATGGTCTAGGCCATTTTTCTAAATGCCATCAATACATGATTGTAGTGAACATATTTATATTGGGTTACACTTTTTGGCCAAACTTGACATTGACAACAACATTTTTGCACCAGATCTTTACTTTCTAACAATTATAGCTACTAAAACATTAAGAATTTGAACATGAAGTAAACTACTGATTTGTGATATTTTTCATATAGATTTAAATATATTTAAAAAAATAGAAATGAATTATCCATATTTGTATGTAACTTTTAATAACTTAATATTTACAATAATCAACATTTTTCAGAAGTGACATTTATTCTATAATGGATCATTTTTTATAGCAAGAAGAAAATTTTAATTTTTAAAATATAGATTTGGCACACCAATATCTAGTAGATGAATATTTTTTTCATTTTTTTTTGTTTCATATATTTGTTTTAATAATTTTTGAAGTTAGAGTAATTATAATTTGGACAAAGGTGTATTGTGTAATGCATAACTTTTTTTGTATGCATATAAAAATTCTTTTTGTGTTGAAATGAGGATATAAATACCTAGGGAAAATATATTTTTGACAAAAGAATCTATTTTTCAATTTTTCCACGTGTGAAACACAATTGTTAATGTTGGATGAAAAGCCTACATTCATAAGAAATAAAACATAAATATATTAATAAAATTGAATATATTAAAAATTATACTATTTGGAAAGCTTATAATGACTACATACTTAAAATAATAATTCTAAATGAATTCATTTGACCCCCAAATGCTAATGTAAAAGTTTCTTTTTATCAGCATTTTGATAGGTGTGAAAGAGACTCCATTGGAGGTATGATTTAAGAGTAAAGATGTTCTATCCAAGGGATTTTGATCTAAGAGGCTTTTATATAAATCTTTTGAATTAATTACTTCAAATGAGACCTCTCAAGGCTTAAATCCTTATATTAAAAAAATGTATTATTTTAGCAAAAATCGGGATGTACCAAAAAGTGTAACCCAATATTGTGGGATTGTCCTTAAGGGGGTCCCTTATTGAACCAACTAGCTTAAGTTGATTTGATTCCCAAGAACTTGAGTTGAGTGTCTAGGGTTATATATTTAAATTATGATAACATCCTAGTTCATTTTAATAATTACATATAGTCAATTATCATATTCAAGGGAGTCATCTATGGATCACATATATCACATAATCAATTGGTTTTAGGACCTCAACTTGCAACATTTGTAGTTTACTCAATTACATTAAAAAGTTGATTTCTCTTCCCTCTATACATAAGATGATTCTTGATTTTTTTATTAAAACCATACTTGTATAGAGGCGTGTATGCATTTAGGTGAACATTCTCTAAAGGTATTGAATGATGTAACACCCCCTCTATGAGGCCTAGAGGAAAAACAAATAAAACAATGAAAATGTGAATAATTTTTTTTTAAAACAAGTAAAATAAACCATACAGATGCATGGAGTAGCATAATACATCATGATAAGGAAAAGATGAACGGATGATAACTAGCAATAGTCCTCAAGGCCCCACAATGATGTTACTCAAGAATAACATTAACCAAACATACAAATGTCAAGAACATATTAAACCTCATAAAATATGATAACACTATCTATTACAAAGGATCATAATACATAATACATTTTCATGAGAATGTCCATATGATCATTAGTTATATTATAGGGTATCCATAAAGATATAATCTCCATGAGTACAACAATGTAGTGAATACATAAATCTGGTACATAAAGAAAGTATTCAATCTTCTCATGAGCGATAATGAACATGATGAAGGATAAACTAGAACCTAATGGGTGTGAATAGCACTCCACCCAACCATGTGGTACCATCAAGTCCACCCCTCATGCTAGGAGGTATTAGCCAGACCCAAGAGACGGAAGGAAGTATAAGAGGATACAAATGACTTACACGAGGCTCATAATACTACTATAACAAGAGAATCACAAGTAAATCAACCAAATTCTAGATGCCTCAAACAAACTAAGCAAAGTAAAGTAACCAAAAGAGACCACTAGGTATGCAATAGGGAAGAGAATCTATTAGGCCCAATATGGAAAGTTAATGTACTAAGAGGGGAGGGGTGAATCAGTACTCCAAAAACTTTCTTTACTAATAACCTTACTGTTATGCATAAACAAAATAGTACAGTAACATAAAATAAAGTTAAAACAAACAGATAACAATCATACATGATTCACTCCATAACGCATATATTTTGGTTACACAGAAACTCTTGGTTAGAGAGAAAAAATGTGGTGGGGCTGGCACCCACAACTTCACTACTGCAATAATAAAGAATCCTGGTTAGAGCTACATTTAGCTATTTCTGATAGCTTTCCCTGTTAGGAGTAACAAGATCTATTAGATCTACCTTGCTAAAGGATTTTACAACATTTATTCTGAATGCTGCACT